>NC_056745.1:15942663-16165163 GCF_019279795.1 Protopterus annectens
GCAGTAATGACTAATACAACATGACTTTATTGTACACTTTTGTAGCAGTTATGACTTATACAACATGACTTTATTGTACACTTTTGTAGCAGTAATGTCTTAAACAACATGAATTTGTTGTACATTTTTGTAGCAGTACTGACTTATACAAAGTAACTTTATTGTGCACTTTTCTAGCAGTAATGACTTATAAAACATGACTTTATTTTACACGTTTTGTAGCAGTAATGACTTACACAACATTACTTTTTTGTACACTTCTGTAGCAGTATTGACTTATGCAACATGTCTTTATTGTACACTTTTGTAGCAGTAATAACTTATTTAACATAACTTTATTTTACACTTTTGTTGCAGTAATGACTTATGCAAAGTAACTTTATTGTACACTTTTGCAGCAGTAATTTATACAAAGTAACTTTATTGTACACTTTTGTAGCAGTAATGACCTGCGCAAGATGACTTTATTGTAGACTTTTGTAGCAGTAATGACTTATACAACATGACTTTATTGTACACTTTTGTAGCAGTAATGGCTTATACAAAGTAACTTTATTGTACACTTTTGTAGTTGTAATGACTTATACAACATGACTTTATTGTACACTTTTGTAGCAGTAATGGCTTATACAAAGTAACTTTATTGTACACTTTTGTAGCACTAATGGCTTATACAAGGAGAGTTTATTGCACTCTTTTGTATTAATAATGACTTGTATAACATGACTTTATTGTCGACTTTTGTAGCAGTATTGACTTATACAACATGACTTTATTGTACACTTTTGTAGCAGTAATTACAATGTAACTTTATTGTTCATAGGTAGGTACTAGGCTATCTGCCCGAAGGCATTTATAAGCCTAGCTGGAATGTGTTGGCTTTTGTTGCCCCCTTAGATTAGTTCCCTGTGCCTCTGTCTAGCAGAGCCATTGAAGTGATCCCTGGTGTAAACTTCTGTTTCCCATCCACTCGTCAAAGTTTCTCTTGAAGAGGGTTAGCGAGGAGATCTGCCTAATGTAGATTGGAATCTTATTCCAGAGCATGGGAAGTCTCTGGGACAGGAATCTATCCCTCCAGCATGTCCTATTTATTGTTGTGGTGAGGTTTAGATTCCTGGAGCCTGTGGCTCGAGGGGATATGGTTTTCTTTAGTTGGAGCATGTCCATCATTTCTGGGTGGACATGGCCTTGTATGTCAGGCAGAAATCACCTCTGAGTAGGCGGTGTGCAACCGAGTACAGCTGGAGTTTCTTCAGATGAGCTGCATAGGGCATCTGCTTGAGACCAGTGATCCTCTTCGTGAGGAGCTTTTGTGGTCTTTCCAGTTGTTGCAGGTGTCTTGTAAGGTACATCCCAAGTGGGGCATTGTACACTATGATGGGTCTGATGAGTGATGCTTAGAGGGGCCCAATGACCTTTATCGATCTGGATGCAAACCCTTTTGTGATTAGGTGGGCCACATAGAAGGATTTTCTAACCACTTTGGCAATGTGATTATCAAAGGAGAGGTTACTATCTACTTGGGTCCTCAGATCCCTTATTGCGTCTTCCGTATTTAGGGGGCTACCACCTATGTGGTAGTTTGTGGGTACTTTGTTTTTTCCAAAGAGGATGACTATGCACTTTTTGGCATTTAGCTTGAGACCATGATTTTGACACTAGGTATCTGTCTCATTGAGACCCTTTTGGAGGATGTCTGTGTCAGCCGGAGAGTCAATTATAGCCCCTAGTTTGCAGTTGTCTGCAAACTTGGTGAGTCATAGTCATCCTGTGCTTGCCTGTACCTCTGAGAAGTATATGCCGAACAGGAGGGGTCCTAGGACTGAGCCCTGGTAAACACCACTTGTAACAGGTTTAGAGTCAGACCTAGCTCCTGCAACTCTTACCCATGTGGGTTCTGTCCATGAGCCATTTGGCAGCCCATCTTGTGACATAGGGGTTTATGTTCAAGCTGGTGAGCTTGTCTATAATACCCGAGTGGGGAATAGTGTCAAAGGCCTTTGTGAGGTCTAGGTAGGCTGTGTGGACCACCTTTCCTTCATCTTTACCCTTGGTAACCGTCTCAAAGAAGTCTGCCAGGTTTAGGAGGCATGCTCTGCCCTTAACAAAGCCGAATTGGGTTGGGTCCAGTGTTTGGAGTTATCCAATGTCTCTGTTAATGAAATCCATGATGATGCACTCCATAGCTTTGCAGACCAAGCTAGTCAGGCTTATAGGGTGATAGTTTCTGGGGTTCATTGTGGCTCCACCTTTGTGGAGTGGAATAACCATTGCTGTGTGTCACTCTTTGGGGACGTAGCCTGTAGAGAGGCTGAGTTTAAACAGTGTGTTTAGGTTAGGGGTTAGTTAATCTTTGAGCTCATGTAGGATGCAGCCTGGGACACCGTCTGATCCCATTGATGCTGTGTTTTTGTCTTTGGAAAGGTCTTTTTTAACCTGAGTGTCTGTGCTTTCAGGGGCACTGAAAATAGTAATGACTTATACAACATGACTTTATTGTACACTTTTGTAGCAGTAATGATTTATACATGACTTTATTGTTCACTTTTGTAGCATTAATGACTTATACAAGCTAAGTTTATTGTACATTTTTGTGGCAATAATGACATATACAACATGACTTTATTGTACACTTTTGTAGCAGTAATAAGTTATACAAAGTAACTTTATTGCAAACTTTTGTATCACTAATGACTTATACAAGGTAACTTTAATGTACACTTTTGTAGCAGTAATGATTTATAAAATATAACTTTATTGTACACTTTTGTAGGAGTAATGACTTATACATGACTTTATTGTACACTTTTGTAGCAGTAATGATTTATATAAGGTAACTTTATTGCACAATTTAGTAGCAGTAATGACTTACACAAAGTAACTTTATTGAACACTTTTGTAGCAGTAATGACTTTAGAACATGACTTTATTGTACACTTATGTAGCAGTAATGACTTATACAAAGTAACTTTATTGTACACTTTTGTAGCAGTAATGATGTATACAACATGACTTTATTGTACACTTTTGCAAAAGTAATGATTTATACAACATGGCTTTATTGTACACTTTTGTAGCAGTAATGACTTATACAAAGTAACTTTATTGTGCACTTTTGTAGCAGTAATGACTTCTACAACATGACTTTATTGTACATTTTTGTAGCAGTAGTGACTTATACAACATGACTTTATTGTACACGTTTGTAGACGTAATTACTTATTTAACATGACTTTATTGTAGAGTTTTGTAGCAGTAATGACTAATACAAGGTAACTTTATTTTACACTTTTGTATCAGTAATGACTTATACAAAGTAACTTTATTGTACACTTTTGTAGCAGTAATGACTTATACAACATGACTTTATTGTACACATTTGTTCATAGGTTCATAGGTAGGTACTAAGCGTTTAGCCCTAGGGCCTATACAAGCCTAGCCAAAAAGGTACCCTGGCTTTCGCCACCCAAGAAAATTATTTTCCTATGCCCATGTTGAGCATAGCCACAGAGGTGATGTTCATCGTGCATACAGCTGCAGTCATAACAGATGGGTTATCCTACCATCAGGCGGGTCCCCGGTCGGCCGAATTCCAAAGTCTAGGTCCAGCGTCGGATGTTGTCGCTTCTTCCCTGATGTCAGTGTGGCAGGGGTATAAAAGAACCAGCCAACGCCATTTTCTTCAGTCTTTCTTGCCACGCAGTGCCTGAAGCAGAAGCAGTTCGCAAGTGCCGGTCGGCCAGCTCCTGAGATTATGAATATTTTTCAACCGAAGTCTTCTTGAAAGCTAAGTACCCCGTTGGGGAAACTTTTCTTGCCTCAGACCGATGTCAGACAAAGTTAATAATTGCATTTCATGTGGGAAGCAAATACCCCATAAGGATTTCCATTCCTTCTGCATTCCTTGCTTAGGCCCAGACCACGACATCTCGGCCTGTCGTTTATCAACAAGCGCACTATTAAGCATCGGGCGGAGTTCGCCCAACACTATTTTGGTAAAAAATTTAATTACATTATGTCGTCGGATACTCTGACTCCAGTTTTGAGTAAAAGACGCAAAGATAGGGACCATCACACGAGGCCCGCTACTTCTACCGACACCACGCTAAAGTCGGCTACAGGTGCTCCGGTTCTCAGCGAGGCACCTACGCAGCCCCTGAGAACCGATGACACTTCTTTAGTGGTGTCTGCTGTGCCCAAGGTCGCAGGCTCCTCGGCCCCCACACCGACTACAGATACCGACGCCACTCTTGGCGGGGAAACTCGGTGTTTAGACAGGCCTGCCACCTCTCAAGGTGTCTTCAGGCCTTCTTCTTTTTCCATTAAGGCTTTCACAAAATCTAAAACAGCCATGAAAACTAAAAGACAAACTCCACAGAGCCCCTCTCAAGACCCCATGCCTAAAAAACAGATGCTCAAAATGGCTGAGGATTTGATTACTCTTATCAGGGGTTCTCAACCCCCCTCGGACAAAAGGCCCAGATTGAAGGAAGACTGCCCTTCCTCGGACCAGGCCTCCATTACCTCAGAACATTCTGAAGACCAGGAATATTCATACTCCCCTTTTGAAGATTCTGATGCGGAGGAGTCCATTCCCTCTGTCTCCCCTCCTGAGGACTATTCTTTTGGGGAAACCTTGCATACCTTGAGGGAACACTTCCACTGGGAAGGCCAAGATTACTCAGATTCCAAGAAAAAGCTCAGGGATTTTCTCTTGCTCCCTCAGCACAGGCCTCTGGCTATCCCTCCTGTCTTAGACATACTAGATGATGTGTATTCAGAGGCCAGCCTTAACCCAGATTCTTTACCACCAGCCCCAGTTAAGCCTGACAGGTATTACCGGGTTCCTGATTCACACCAATTCCTATACAAAAGCCATGCTGCTGACCCAGAAACTATTTCACAGGGTCCCAAGGGAATTAAGGCCTCTACTGCCAAAAATCCATTACCTTCAGAGAGAGATTCCAGAGCTTTAGAAAGGTGGGGGAAAAAGGTATACACCTCGCCACTTTAACCATGAGGGCATTAAACTGTCAGTTCCATATGTTAAAGTATCAACAGTTTTTGTTATCTCAGTTGAAAAGCAAAATGTCACAACCTAAACAACCAGACTTGAAGGAGTTGCAGGATTTGTTGCATAGTGCAGAGCAAGTGGGTAAACATACCTTGCAATGTGGTTTTGATGCTTTAGAGGCCTCATGTAGAGCTGCTGTTACAGGATCTGTCATACGTAGACATGCTTGGCTCAAAGAGCAAACCTTACCAGATCATGTCAAAGATAAATTACTAGATGCACCTCTTCAAAAAGATGTATTGTTTGGTGTTAAAGCTGAGGAGGTATTAAAGAAAATGGAGGAAAAGGCAAGATCAATGCAAACAGTGAAAGATTTCCTACAGGTACAACCTCCACGTTTCAGTAGAAACTGGCCTTCAAAAAATTGGTCCTTTCCAGCCACGGACAGACCTCAAAGAGGTAGATATAGGTGCCCGAGGGGTAGAGGGCAATCTCAAGGATCATTCAGAGCCAGACAATGGCAAGCACCTACACCAAGAGGTGGAGAAGATAGATCACAGTCATTCAGAAAGCAGACACAATGACTTTCCCCTTTGCATGCCAAGCAAAGCTTTAATGGCAGCACCTTTAGGCGGAAAACTGGCATTATTTTCAAAAAATTGGCATATTGTCACAAAAGACAAATGGATCCTGGACATTATAGACAGAGGCTACAGATTCCACTTTCACACCCTTCCAAAAATGCGAGGCATGCCAAACCTGCCACAAAATCAAAGGGCAGAGGCACAAAAACAAATTTCAGCTCTCATGGACATGAAAGCTATTCAAGAGGTACCTGCACAAGAACAGGGTCAAGGTTTTTATTCCAGACTATTCCTGGTACCAAGGAAGGACAAAGATTAGAGACCTATTTTGGACCTATCCATCCTAAACACATATTTACTCGTACCAAAATTCAAGATGCTCACATTACAGCAGCTTCTTCCCATGCTGGGCAAGGAGTCTTGGCTGGTAACATTGGACCTCAAGGAGGCATACCCGGATGTCCCAGTCAGACAAAGCTGCAGTAGATACCTCAGATTTCTTGCAGGTTCAACCCATTATCAATTCTCTGCATTGCCCTTTGGCTTATCTACTGCGCCCAGAGTGTTCACGAAATGCCTGGCATCAGTAATTGCCTTCTGCAGACTTCAAGGGATACAAATATACCCATATTTGGACGACTGCCTGATCCAAGCAGACAGCAAACACATACTTCTGAAACACCCGGCGTTTGTAATAAAGTTGTTGAACTTTCTGGGATACACAGTCAACAAAAAGAAATCAAAACTAATACCCTCGCAAGCAATAATTTTCCTGGGTGCCAGCTTGAATACAAACACCCAGATGGCCTACCTCATGCCAGAGAAACAAGGGCAACTATCTCAATACTTCAGAAAAATGGCAACCTTCACCAGGCTGACTGCAAGGAAAATCCTGCAGGCTCTGGGATTCATGGCATCTTGCATGTCTCCAAAAGGAATTTCTGTGGTGGGCTCAAGCATGCCAAAGAAACATAGGTCTCTCATTCTGCATGCCTCAAGCAAATCAAATCATCACAACAGATGCCTCGGACTACACCTGGGGGGCGCACATGACAGATCAGTGCATTCAGGGCAAATGGTCCCAAAAAGAAAAACAGCTACACATCAATCAAAAAGAAATGCTAGCAGTAAAAAATGCTATTATGGCCTTCAAAGACCTACTGCATCCAGGCCAGCTATTGATAAGGACAGACAACACCACAGTGATGTGGTACATAAACAAATAGGGAGGAACCCATTCATACCCCTGTGCAGGCTAGCCATGTCTCTTTGGAACACTGCTCTGGAATTACAAATCCAACTTCAAGCACAATTCCTGCCAGGCAAGGAAAACATGCTGGCAGACAACCTAAGCAGAAATATGACAGATCCACACGAATGGAAGTTGCATCCTCAAGTTTTTGCAAATATAATTCAAGCATGGGGAAGGCCAGACATAGATCTCTTTGCTACCCACAGAAATTACCAATTGAAAAAATTCTGCTCAAGGACCTATCATCCACAGGCCTGGAAAGTGGACGCACTGTCTTTCAGTTGGACAACATTGACAGTTTATGCCTTTCCACCTCTTCCTCTGCTGCCCAAAGTTCTACTAAAAGCCAGAGCAGACAGACCAAAGATGATTCTCATTGCTCCAGACTGGCCAAGACAACACTGGTACCCACTCCTGAGGAGCCTGACGCATTCCCCACCATGGATCCTGCCTCTAATGCCTCTTCTGTTGACCCAGCACAACTTCAAAACTCTTCACAGTCAGCTTAAAACCCTCAATCTAGCCGCATGGAGGATTCCTTGGTTTCCCAACAGACTCTCCTCTCTAAGGAGGTGCAGGATGTCATCTTGGAGGCCAGAAGACCTTCTACTAGAAAAGCCTACTCCGCCAAATGGAAAAGGTTTTGTGCCTGGAATCAGAAAAAGGGACAGAATCCTGGGATACTGAATTTACCTCAAATATTACAGTACCTGGCTGAGATGCTAAACAGTGGACTTTCATTCTCCTCCATCAAAATCCATGCTTCAGCCATTTCTGCACAGTACAACACTGATCCTCCTTTATTCTCTCATCCGCTCTTAAGACAGTTCCTCAGAGGGGCTAAGAATATAAACCCCCCAGGGAAGCAACCAGTACCTGCTTGGGACCACAATTTCATTTTAGAAAAACTGACCCTGCCTCCATTTGAGCCAGCTGCTTCAACAGAACTGCAATATTTGTCATGGAAAACAGCCTTCCTTCTGGTTATCACCTCAGCATGCAGGGTTTCAGAACTACAAGCCCTCATGGCTGTGCAACCTTTCATCATTTTCCATCAGGACAGAGTTTCCTTACGAACCAACCCTTCCTTTATGCCAAAGGTAGTATCCAGTGTAGCCTTGAATCAGGCTATCCACTTACCTACTTTTTATCCTAATTCACAAAACAAAGGGGAGAGACTACTACATTCCTTGGACATTCATAGACAGCTTCATTATTATTTGGACAGGACAAAGCCATTCAGAAAATCAGAGCAACTCTTTGTGTCCTATGCTACAAGTGCTCAAGGAAAGGCTATTTCCAAACAGACAATCTCAAAATGGATAGCCCACTGCATACACTTTTGTTATTCATTTCATGGAAAAACTGTACCTACAAGTATCAGATCTCACTCCACAAGGGCCACAGATACCTCTGCAGCTTTCCTCAGGGGGGTTCCTACCAAGGATATTTTGGAAGCAGCCACTTGGAGTTCAGTGCACACTTTCTCCAAGCACTATCACCTTCCTCTATACTCTAAATCTAGAGCGGGCTTTGCCACTGCAGTCTTGCAGGGCATCCTTGCTCCTCCTAGTTCCACTTAGTGCCTGCCACCCCTTTTTAGCTTTAGGATTCTACCCATCTGTTATGACTGCAGCTGTATGCACGATGAACATAGTACAGTTTTGTACCTACCATAAATGTAGATGTTCGAGTGCTAATACAGCTGCAGTACAGGTTTCCCTCCCTCCTTCCCCTCTGGGAGAGGCCTAATGACAAACACCTCCTCATACAACCTGATTGGGGTATTCTTTTATGGTGTATTTGCTTGCAACTACTGTTTTTTGATTATATTACATTGCATTATTGCATAAATTTATGTTTTGCCGTCCTTCTGGGGGCACCTGACATCTAGGGTGAGAAAAACTGAAGAAAATGGCATCGGCTGCCTCTTTTATACCCCTGCCGCACTGACGTCAGGGAAGAAGTGACGACATCTGACGCCGGACCTAGACTTTGGAATTCAGCCGACCGAGGACCCGCCTGACGGCAGGATAACCCATCTGTTATGACTGCAGCTGTATTAGCACTCGAACATCTACATTTATGGTAGGTACAAAACTGTACTTTCCCCAGGGTGAATTTCCCATTTTCACATCCAATCATCAAGATTTTTCTTGAAGAGTGCTAATGAGGAGCTTTATTTGATATAGATAGGTAGTTTGTTCCTGAGTATGGGAAGTCTCTGGGATAGGAATCTATCCCTCAGCATGTTCTGTTTATTGTGGTGACAAGGTTTAGGCCCCTAGAGCATGAAGCTCAAAGGGATTAGGATTTCTTTAACTGGAGTATGTCCAACAGCTCTGGGCTTGACATAGTTTTGTATGTTAGGCAGAGATCGCCTCTGAATAGGTGATATGCGACAGAGTAAAGCTGGAGATTTTTTGAGACGGTCTGCATAGGGCATCTGTTTGAGGTCAGTAATCCTCTTTGTAAGGTATTTCTGTAGCCTTTCCAGTTGTACTAGATGTCTTATGAGGTATATATACCCAAAGGGGTGTTGTACTCTATCATGGGTCTAATGACTGATGAGTAGAGGTGAACAATGACCTCTTTTTTCTTGGATGAGAAATCTATTGTGATAACATGTGCCACTTAGAAGGATTTCCTGACTACTGTGGCGATGTGATTATCAAAGGATAGACTACTGTCCACCTGTGTCCCAAGGTCTCTTATCACACTTTCGGCGTTAAGTAGACTATCACCTATGTGGTAGCACATGGGTACATAGTTTTTACCAAAGGGGATAAATGCACTTTTTGGCATTGAGCTTGAGGCCATGGCTTTGATACCAGGCATCTGTCTCAGTGAGGCTCTTTTGTAGGATGTCCACATTGTTAGGAGTTTCAATTATGGCTCCTAGTTTGCAGCCATCTGTGAAGTTCGTTAGCCAAAGACCTTCTTTGTTAGCCTGTACTTCAGAAAAGTAGATACCAAACAGGAGAGGACCAAGGACTGAACCCTGTGGAACTCCACTTGTCACTGGTCTGAAGTCGTATTTGGAGTCTGCTACTTCCACAGTGTGGGTTCTTTCAGTGAGCCAGTTGGCAGTCCATGTTGTGACATAGGGATTGATGCCTAATTTAGTGAGTTTATCTATAATTCCAGAGTGGGGGATGGTGGCAAAAGCCTTGACGAGATCTAGATATGCTGTGTGAACCATCTTACCATTGTCTACAGCTTTGTTGACTGTTTCAAAGAAGTCAATCAGGTTTAGGAAACATGATTTGCCTTTTACAAACCCGAACTGGGTGGGGTCCAGAGTTTGGAGATGACCAATGTTTTTGTTTATAAGTTAAATGATGATACGTTCCATGGCCTTGCAGACCAGGCTCATTAGGCTAATGTGGCAGTAGTTCCTGGGGGTCATGGTGGCTCCCCCTTTGTGGAGTGGGATAAATGTCACTGTGCACCATTCAGTGGGCACATAGCCTGAGGTGAGGCTATGAATGAACATGGTACTTAGGTGGGGTGCCAGTTCATTCTTTAGTTCATGTAGAATGCAGCCTTGGAGGTTGCCAGGTCCCATGGATGCTGTGTTACTGGCTTTGGAGAGTGTGGTTTTTACCTGTGCAGCCGTGATTACAGGAACTTTGCATTCTTCTGGTATAGAGATGGGCCCTTTAGGGGATGAGGGGAGGGGGTTAGCACTGAAGCTGTCTACCAGGATGTTGGCAATATCGGTTGGTTCTGTATATTTAGTGCCATTGTGATGTAACTCAGAGCAGATCTGAGTTTTGCCATTGAGATTCTTGACATAGCTATAGAATGCTTTGTGGTTGTCTTTAGAATCAGTGGTGATTTTGTTTTCATAACTAGCTTTGGAGGATTTTATGAGGGATCTCAGCTTCTTACTGAGGCTGACCAGGGAGTTCTTCCAGTCATGGGATTTTACTCTTTTTTGCAACAGTTTCTTTCTTCTGTTGTAGAGTTTGTTTATGGCAGGGGACCACCAGATTGGCTTCCTTTTTTAGAGGATAGCATCTTGGTTCTGTTAGTGATAGCACAATCTATGCACTCATGTAAGTGCTTATAAAGTGCATTTGTGTAGGATTCAGCAGTCGTACCTCTATTGTCCATCTGCATGGGTGTCATGAAGTTTGCCACTTCTGTTTTTAGAAGCATGAAGTTGGCTTTGGAGAAATTTTTACGGTGGCTTCCCTAATGGGGGGTTGGGGGTGGGATGAGTATATCTAGGCTGATTAGCTTGTGATTGGATCTGACCAAGAGGAATTGACCTCTGGTGTGGAACATTGGTCACCCATATTGGTAATGACCAGGTCTAGGATATTGCTGCCCCTGGTGGGGGTATGGATAAGTTGATGCAAGGTGTTGGAATTTCTGAATTCTTAAAAACGTTGAGTAAAAGAGTTGGAACATGAGTAGTTTTGCCAGTTAATGGTGGGGTAGTTAAAATCACCCATTATTAGGGTGTTGGGTTGTACCCTAATATATTCCAGTGTATCAAGAAATAAGGAGTGGGAATCCTGGGTCATATTGAGGGATCTGTAGGAAGTTACATTTTGGATTGTGGTCTTGTCCAGAGTTAGTTGCACTTGGGTAATCTTGGATGCATTATGCTGAGCAACTAGCCTGGAGGTGTGAATATCCTTAATGAATATGGACATGCCTCCACCCTTAGTGTTTCAGTCCAGGTTAGGTGGCCGAAAGGTGTGGTATGAATTATAGCCTGGTAATGCAGGGGTGCTCGATGGAGCCTTGGATCAGGTCTCAGTCACTGCACAGATGTCGATGTTCTCCATTTTAAGGAGTGCCTCGAGTGAATGGATTTTGACGTTTAAACTTCTAGCATTCAGTAGCACTGCCCTCCAATTTTACTTGCTTGTACCTATTATGGTGGTGAGTTTGTCATTTGAACCTTGCCTAAAAATGGCACTATAGGGTTGGAAAGTGCCTTAGCCAGTATCCGGAATCCCAAGGGCGACATGTGCAGGCCATCTCTGGCAAAGCATCGTGGTCTGTTGATTATGTCATCACAGGCAGACAGATACTGGATCCCCTTAGAATGACACTAGAAGCTTATTGTTTATTAATTTATTTATTTTATTCTACATTTGTTAACCGGGCTAGTCCAACTGGATATATTTCCATTTTCAATAGAGGCCCGGGGAGAAAAGCTCCGGCAATTATAGAACTAAAAATGTAAAAATTAAAAATTAAAAATTTAAAGATTTAAAAATTAGAAATTAACAGAAAAGATTATAATAAAAGTACAACAAGAAATAATACCTAGAAATAAAAAGTATGCTGCACAAGTAATAATATGATAGAGTAGGAAGTTACTCTAATAAGTTTAATACTTATACTAGAGAGAGTTTGCTGGCATATTAATTTGGGAGTATCAGTTAGTCCATCTTACAAGGAATTAGCATGTAACAATGCATTAAGAGTGCTAGTAATTCAAGTGAGAATAGGAGGAATTAGTAGTAAAGGGAGCTATAATTAGTAAAAGGAAATGGTTAGTCAGGGTTGCTGCAGGGGCATAACCAGTGTGTTTGGAGGTGTTTTTTGAGGTTATGTTTAAAGAGAGGCAAGGATGAAAGTAACGTTAGTTCATCGGGCAGTAGGTTCCAGATTTATTACACTGTGTTAGAATTGTTGAAGTAAATCATTTTGTCCTTGTACTGCGGTATCATTCTGGGTGATGGCAGGATGCTAATCAGGGCTAGGGTCATACCTGCCTGGGCTACAAGATCTGAGAACTCCTCCATGTCTCTTTTTATGTAGTCCAGGGAGGTATGTCTCTTGTCATTCACAGTAGCAGTAATGACTTGTACAACATGACTTTATTGTACACTTTTGTAGCAGTAATGACTTCTACAAAGTAACTTTATTGTAAACTTTTGTAGCAGTAATGACTTATACAACATGACTTTATTGTAGAATTTTGTAGCCATAATGACTTATACAACATGACTTTGTTGTACACTTTTGTAGCAGTAATGAGTTCTACAAAGTAACTTTATTGTAAACTTTTGTAGCAGTAATGACTTATACAACATGACTTTATTGTAGAATTTTGTAGCCGTAATGACTTATACAACATGACTTTGTTGTACACTTTTGTAGCAGTAATGACTTATACAACATAACTTTGTTCTACTTTTTTGTAGCAGTAATGACTTATACAACATGACTTTATTGTACACTTTTGTAGCAGTAATGACTTATACAAAGTAACTTTATTGTACACTTTTGTAGCAGTAATGACTTATACAACATGGCTTTATTGTACTCTTTTGTAGCAGAAATGACTTATATAACATGACTTTATTGTACACTTTTGTAGCAGTAATGACTTATACAAGGTAACTTTATTGTGCACTTTTGTAGCAGTAATAACTTATACAACATGACTTTATTGTAAACTTTTGTAGCAGTAATGACTTACACAAAGCAACTTTATTGCACACTTTTTTAGCAGTAATGACTTATACAACATGACTTTATTGTACACTTTTGTAGCAGTAATGACTTCTACAATGTAACTTTATTGTAAACTTTTGTAGCAGTAATGACTTATACAACATGACTTATACAACATGACTTTATTGTACACTTTTGTGGCAGTAATGGCATACAACATGACTTTATTGTACACTTTTGTAGCAGTAATGACTTATACAAGGTAACTTTATTGTACACTTTTGTAGCAGTAATGACTTATACAACATGGCTTTATTGTACATTTTGAAGCAGTAATGACTTATACAAAGTAACTTTATTGTACACTTTTATATCAGTAATGAGTTATACAACATGACTTTATTGTACACTTTTATAGCAGTCATAAGTGAAAATTTCTGCTGCATCAAAGTAATGTATGTAGAGGCATAATAAGTGATTTTTGCTTTCTAAACAAAGCCCGCGGATGATCCGATACTGAATACAGAGCATAGAATTATATGTGGGGAAGGCAGGTCATCTGAAGGTAATGCACATGCAATTTTTGAATAAAGTATAGTGTATTAAGGCAGTGTAATAAAGTGCATACCCATGGCTAATCGGAAAGTTAAGAAAAAGTGTTGTATGTGTTCAACAAATGTAAAATAAATAAAATAAATGTGCCATGACCTCATGCTCCTGTACAAATGATATGTGTTATATGTGCCTTGACCTCATGCTCCTGTACAAATGATGCGTGTTATATATGCCATGACGTCATGCTTCTGTACAAATGAGTACAGACAATGCACGGTGAGTTTTACATATTGTATGTGAATAACTGGTTGAAATTAATGCAAATGACTTTGCATAATGAAAAAGAACAGCCAGTGAGTTTATCCAAGAAATGTTTAGGAATGATTTGTTTAAAGCCTTTGCAAGGTGATGTTTTATAACAGCTTGTATATGCTGGGTGTATATGTTATTGATGTCATGGAGTACAGGGAATGCTGGGTATATGTGCATTATCAATGCCATGGTATACAGGGCCTGCTGTGTATTTATGTGTTATTGATGCCATGTACTACAGGGCATGCTGGGTATATTTTTATTATTGATGCCCCAGAGTACAGGGCATGCTGGGTATGTGTCATTGATGCCATGGCGTATAGAGCATTCTGGATATAACTGTGCTTTTGATGCCATGGAGTAGAAGGCATGCTGGGTATATGTGCATTATTGATGCCCCAGAGTAAAGGGCATGCTGGGTATATATGTGTTATTGATACCATGGGGTACAGGGCATGCTAGGTATATATGCACATTTGATGCCATGGAGTACAGATCATTCTGGGTATAACTGTGCTTTTCATGCTGGGGAGAATAATACATCCTGGGTATATATTTGCTTTTGATGCTTCTGTCACAGATTGGCCAAATTAAACTGAAGGACTGAAACTTTATAGTCTGAGTGATACTGCAAATGACAAACAGATATCAGTGCTACAAAACTTAAAGTGTACCACTTGCACGACAACTAGGAAAAAAGCCATCTGTGTATAAGGTGGTGGATGCAGGCAGTAAATCTTTTTCAGAAAAAGAAATGGGAATTTGGAACTGGTGACTTAATGTTTTTTAAACAGACATGATACGTCTCAGAGATATCCAGGTGATTAAAGCCTGCAATTTATTGTTTGCTTGCTTAACTTTCTCTCTTTATCCTAGTTTGTTTTCACTGTAGTACACGTAACAATATTGTAACTGTGCTTGTTGTGACACTAGTAATGCTGTGTGTGCTACATTTTTGTCAATGTGGTCTATCATGTATATTGGTGAAACAAAGAACAAGTTTAGAGGCGATTAAAAGAACATTGTAGAAATATTAGGAACAAGATTTGTCCACCCTGGATACTCAGTGGTTATGTATTTGCCAGAATCATAATGACACAAATCTAAAAGCCAGTATGTTTTTGTAGTTCTTATACTGATAGTTTTGAAAGAAATGCCAAAGCTGTATTGAAGCACAAGGAAACATTATACATTCTGCAGTTTGGAGCATCGTAGCCCAATAGATAGTAGCTGGAAATATTTAATAGATTTTTTTGTAATTTTGTTGATTGTGGTCATTATTGCCTAATTTTATGTCTTACTTATTTGCATTCTGACTCTTTCTCCTGAAAGCTATGAGTTCGAGGTGCCAGGGTTTTATATATTTAAGGGAAGTGTATTTTTGACAACTTTTTGTACTTATTTTTAAAAGTAACTCCTATGTCTGTGGAAAGAGAGTTATTCTTTCCACCTATCATCAGTATTTAATATCCATATTTGACCTGGGAAAGGATACCCTTAATGACTGTGGTACGTATGCAGTGCTGCTCTTTGTTTTTGTGAGGGCATTTTTATGAAACTGAGACACCTATCTATCAACATTAGCTCTGTTGAAGTCACACCCCAATCCAATGTGCAAAAATGGGGAAAAGGAGCTGTGGATAGATGGATGGATGAATCACTCTGAAATTGAGTACAAGGATTGAAGTAGCATAGCGATGGTGCTGGGTTGTCCGAGTTACTGTATGAAAAAACAGAGGAACCTAGCATGATGCATACACAGCATGTGTATTACATATTGATTGTTGTACAGTAACCAGTGACAAATGCTGAGTCATGAATCGGCAGACATGATCATGTAACGGTCTGGTGAGGAAGAGATGAGATCGACTGAGGGGAAGGGGGAGATGACATGCGGCCGCACATAAGTGTCGTGGCAGTTTTCAGACAAACGTTGCAGCTTAAGCCTCTTGAGCAAATAACTCTGCAGCTTCATGTCAATCCTGATGCTAACGTATTCTCTTTTGGTATGTGCAAACAACAAACAAGAAAGTAAGAACAGAAACTATCCTGGATACATTGAAAAACCACAAATGGGTTCCCTGAAAATGTAGTGATACTGCTGCTAATCTGGAGTTAATGTAAATGGGGAAACACTTTCTACCCTTTCCCAAGAAAATGTCTGCAGATTTTGGATTTAATAATGCCTTGGCCTGATATTGTGTCATTTAATAATAAGATAACAACATCAGCTGAACGAAAGAAATGCCTTGGACTGCTTAACGGTACCACCAACTACTAATTGGCAAAGTGCAAAGGTTCAGAGGTAGAGAAAGTCCAGGAAGGTAATATGTCTATAAAAGAGTCATCTTAATTGCAGCTTACAAATTCATAGGTTCATAGGAGGTTACTCTGCTAATGGCCCTGGGGCCTTTACAAGCCTAGCCATGTAAAAATCGAATAACCTTACTGACCAAGTTTAAACGGTTGTCAGCATAGTGATACTATGATTAGTAATGATTGCCCCTGTTCATGAGGGACATAGGTGCCACCCTGAGGATGAATGTACGGTCACCCATCCAGATGTCTAGGTTGTGCTTGAATAGGGTCATTGAGGAGCTCTGTTTCACATGTAGCGGGAGCTTATTCCAGAGGAGCGGCAATCTCTGGGAGATATATTTGTCTCTCCAGCATGTTCTGTTGATGTCACAGGCCAGATTGAGATATCTGGAGAGAGTTATTCTTGTCTCATTTGATTTACAAATGTGCAGCAATTCCATTAGGGTAGATTCTGAAACTGCTCTGTAGGCCAGGTGCATGTCTCTTCTCAGTAGTGTGTATGATACAGAGAACAGTGACAAGGCTTTCAGTCTTTTCATGTAGGTCATGTTTTGGAGGCTCTGGATTCTTTTGGTAAGAAACCTCTGTGGTCGTCTCTCCGATTGCTACAGGTGTCTGGTGAGGTACATACAGAAGAGAGCATTGTACTCAGTCAGTGGTCTGATAAGGGTTGAGTACAGCGGACATATAACCTCCCAGGTCTTGGATGTGATGCCCTTATTTATGAGATGCACAATGTAGAATGCTTTTCTTACCATTATGGATACATGATGATTGAAGTTTCAAATGCTATAAGCCTGTCTTCTCAAGTCTCGCACCACTGAGTTTGAGCTTAGAGGGGTGCTATCTATATCATAATTAGCAGGGTCTAGCTCTTTGCCAAAGAGGATAATGAGGCATTTTTTGCATTAAGGTTTAGTCCATGAGTTTGGCATCAGTCATTTGTCTGTATCAGCCCTTTCTGTAATATGTCAGCATCACTAGAGGACTCTATGATTGTACCCAATTTACAGTCATCTGCAAACTTCATAAGCCACAGGCCATCTACCTTTGCCTGAACTTGAGAGAAGTACATTCCGAACAGTAGAAGGCCCAGCACAGATCCTTGTGATACCCCACTGGTAACTGGTCTACTGGTGGAGGTGGACTTCTCAAGTTTGACATTGTGTGCTCTGTCAGTGAGCCAGTTTGCTGCCCATCTAGTAATGTAGGGGTTGATCCCAAGCTGGGAAAGCTTCTCCATGATACCTGAATGTGGAATTGTGCCAAAAGCCTTGGCTACATCAAGATAAGCAGTATGTACCATCTTACCCTCATCCAGGGCTTTGGTGACATTCTCAAAGAAGTCCAGCAGGTTTAATAAGCAAGATCTACCCTTGATGAAGCCAAATTGGGTTGGGTAAAGAGTTTGAAGGTCGCCTTTGTCATTGTGGATAAGGTCCATGATGATCTTTTCCATAGCCTTGCAGATAAGGCTGGTTAGGCTTAGGGTTGATGGTTCTCAGGGTCAGTTGATGGACCCCCTTTGTGCAGGGGGTCACTCTTGCTGCTCTCCACTAATCTGGGACAAAGCCAGTTTTCAGGCTTTGGTTAAAGAGAGTCTGAGGGGGGTCTGTAAGGTCTTGTTTTAGATTGCTGAGTATGAAGCCTAGGATATTATCTGATCCAGTAGAGGCTGTGCTTTTGGCCTTGTAGAGAGCTTATATGACCTGTTCTTTGGAAATACTCGGCAGAGGACTGGTGTTGGGAATGATTGGGGGTATACCAGGTGGGGACGGGGGGGTGAAGTTATCGCCAACTCTGTCAGCTAGCATGTTGGCAATTTCCTCAGGTTCAGTGTGAATGGTATAATTTACTATAAGGTTAGCACACAGCTGAGCATTTCTTCTTGGGTTATGGGCATAGCTAAGGAATGCCTTGTGATTGTCTTTAGCTAGGGATGCTAATTTAGACTCGTAGCTAACCTTAGAAGACTTAACAAGATATCTAATTAGCTTGTTCAAGCTGTGGAGGGGTTTCTTCCTCTGTTGGCTTAGTTCCCTCCTGTTCTTAGATATCGGTCTCATTCTTTTGTTGTATAACCTATTTATACTTGCAGTCCACCAGGGTGGCTTGCCCTTTTGGGAAGACCTGGTTTTGCACCTGATAGTTATGGCTGATATGTATGGCTGTTCTTCACCTTGGAGAAATTGGATAAAAATTTTTGGAGTGGGCTATCGTTAGAAACTATTGAATATAAGGAGTTATGGTTGCCAATCACCCTGGAAGCAAATAAAAAGCCTGGATTGAATGACCATATATCCATAAGCTCCCTTCTGAAACTTACAGCAGCCAAATTATAAGTAGAATTGGTTGTGGCATAGTGGTGATATATTTTGTGGTCCTTGATGTAACATACTATGCATATGCTTTTTAAACTTTTTCTAAAACTGGTTTTAAGCTATTTATTTCAATAATATATTTGGAGATTGTGTTTATATTTATTTACACACATTGATATTTATTATAGCAATAACCTTTGCCTGGGTGTGGGTAATGCTGGATTTACCCACGGTTGGTGTGGTTTGGTCGCGAAGGCGAAGCCCGAGCGGCCAAACAAAGCCAACCATGGGTAAATCCAGCATTACCCACACCCATAAGTGGGTTATTGCTATTATACAATGACATTATTAAAGAAAAAAAATAATTACTTTTCTTAAATAATGGCATTGTATAATGCCTCCTTGCTGCCCTTCCACAGCTGTCTGGTATTCTGTGGCAGTTCTCATGTATTGCGCATGCGTATGCCTACACAATACATCAGAGCTCTGGGCAAAAGCAATGGAGAAAGCAAGATCTCCGTTGCTTTATACAAAGTGTTTCGCTATGTTAAAGGAGTTTAACATAGCGAGACAGCTTTAAAAAAAGCAACGGAGCTTTTTTTAAAGCTGTCTCGCTATGTTAAACCCATTTAACATAGCGAGATAGTTTTGAAAAAAGCAACGGAGAAAGCAGGATCTCCGTTGCTTTTTACAAACTGTCTCGCTATGTTAAAGGAGTTTAACATAGCGAGACAGCTTTAAAAAAAGCAACAGAGCTTTTTTTAAAGCTGTCTCGCTATGTTAAACTTATTTAACATAACAAGACAGTGTGAAGCAACGGAGATCTTGCATTCTCCGTTGCTGTAAAAAAAAGAGTTATAGTAATGGGAAAAGTTTGGGCGATTGGACCAATCAGCGTGCACGTTTTTGAATATTAATGGGGGGGTCATTGTATAATTATGTATATTCGAGTGTGTTGCAGTTTTAAAACAATCCACGAGATGGTGCCAAATCCCTTGTCAAATATTAAATGTACACATTTTAAATTAAATTAAATTTATTTTGTATTCATATAAAGTTGGAAAAGCATTTTAACAGGTTTTAAATCAATGGTTTGTTATATGTTTTATGTCCTATCTATGTCTTTAATCGAGTAAAATGAACATTTTACAACTGGTTTTGGTTTAGATATGTTATTTATACATATGTTTTTTAGCTTAGGTTGTATTCATTAATTCATTAATTGGTTCACTTCTCATTGGTTGATATGTAAGAGAATTTGTATAAATGGAAGTAGTTCAACTCAAGCCTGCATCTGATGAAGTGTATGTTAAATGAAAACATATTATTGTGAGCATTTATGGTGTTTGTACATTAAACTTTTGCTCAGCGTCCTCTCAGAGCTTTATTGCTTCACCTTTTTTGTGGGCTGGATTTGGATTTACAGGTGAAAGGAGTACTTCCAGCAGCTTCTGAATGAAGAAAACCCCACAGAAGCTGTATTACCTCTGACACAGCATATGATGAGAGAAGAAGAGGTGCCCACCCTAGAAGAAGTAAGAACAGCCCTAAGGAAAATTAAGTCAGGGAAAGCAGCAGGCTCAGATGAGGTCACAGCAGATGTCATAAAGATACTGGGTGAGACAGGGGAGAAATGGCTCCTGAGGGTACTAATAGCATTGTGGAGAGAAAGGCGTATCCCAGATGACTGAAAAATAAGCATAGTCATGCCAGTGTACAAGAACAAAGGGAATATCTGCAAGTGTGATCAGTACAGAGGTATCAAACTCCTGTCACATTGCATGAAAGTTCTGGACAGAGTGATTGTTAAATGAATACACAGAGTAGTAGAAAGTAAGATGGAAGATGAGCAGTTCTGATTCAGATCAGGATGCAGCACAATTGACTCAATGTTTGCAGTAAGACAGATACTTGAGAAGAAGCTAGAGATGAGGAGAGAGTCCAACTGGGCATTCCTAGACTTGGAGAACGTATATGACATTGTCCCAAGGAAGCTGATTTGGGCAGTGCTGTTGTGGTATGAAGTCCCAGAAACATTGGTTGAATTAGTGCAGGCTATGTACAAAGACCCAATGACTCAAGTACAAGCAGTGTTCGGTCTCACAGAGGGTTCCCACTGGGAGTGGGTGTGTACCAGGATTCAGCTCTGAGTCCACTGATGTTCATACTGGTGATAGACTACATTAGCAAACAGGTTGGAGAGGACAGATTAACAAAGCTGCTGTATGCAGACAATGTGGCAGTACAGGCAGACTCTGGGCTAGAACTCAAGCAAAGGATAGGAGAATGGAATGCAAAACTGAAGGCGCATGGGATGAAACTAAGTACAGATAAGACAGTGGTAATGGCAGCAAATTGGGGAAGTCAGAAGAAGCTGAGAACTGAGATAGAAGGGAAGATAGTGGAACAGGTTAATAGCTTCAGGTATCTGGGAGCGGTGGGAGAGGAGAAGGGAAGTCTGAATGAAGAGGTCACAGTTAGAATCAGAGGGGTTGCAGCCAACTGGAATTGAATATCAGGTGTAGTGTCTGGCAGAAGAATGCGAAAGAAGCTGAAAAGTAAGGTGCACAAAACAGTGGTGCAACCAGTACTATTGTACGGTACAGAAACCTGGGCAGTAAAGGCAAAACAATTGAGGAAGCCAGAGATGATGGAAATGAAGTGCCTGAGTAGGATGGTAGGATATACAATGTGGGCCAGGTGAAGAAATGAGGACATAACAGCAGAAGCCAAAGTAGCTTCAATTGTAGAAAACATCAAACTGAACAGATTATGGTGGTTTGGGCACATGTGCAGAAAAACAGAAGACAATCTGGTGAAGAAGATTTGGGACAGACAGGATGAAGGTAAGTGGAAAGGAGGCATCCAGCAAAGAGGTGGATGGATTATGTGAGAGAGAATCTGCGACAGTCAGGCATGAATCGATAGACATGGTGACAGTTAAAACAACACCCCGACCCCATATAGAAAATGGGAAAAGGGGGGTTGATGATGACGACTTTGATGCCAGCTAGCTTTAGAAACTACAGCTGAATTTGTATGTCAGGCTTAGTACTGCAGACAGGCTGAATGCCTGTTCTACTGGTGCAGTGCCAATGCTGACAAGCAGGTAGAACAATGGGAGTCAGTTCTATTTGGGTATTATTGGAACTGCACAGAATGTTCATGCAGTGCTGGGCTGCTCTGTGTTTAGGTAATGAGCTAGATTAGCGTAAAACATTTCTGCATCCTGGTATATTTGTATGACATAGTCTGTCTCTAGACATGGGCGATTCCAGCATAGTACCATGACTCTTTGATGCCAACACTGTTTCCAGTATGATGTCACACTGGGGGTACAAATCTAAAAACAGGGCTCAAGACAACATTGCAGGATGGTGGAGGTTCTCTGCAATGCTATTCTGACTCTTGGAATGCATAGGCACGTTGTTTTAAATTATTGTGACCTGTGTGCCTCAGTGCTTCACTTGGCTGGACTTCACAGAGCACTTTGTGTAGCAATAGGGAACAATGCAGTCCATAGATGCAAGTCATGGAAATAACCTTGGTGTCTATGTTCTACCTGTACTACTGGGTTTGACTACAGACTTGTTCCTTTAACACTAGGGAGAGATTTCATTCCCACATCTTTAGTTACCTAAAGCCACCATGTTTGCAGCTTCCGTTAATGAATTGCTGTGCTAGTTGTGTTGTCAAAGCTATGTAGATAACTCAAGCCAGTTTACCAATACTTGAGCTTATATAACCAAGTCCCTGAGTTACGCATGTTGCCAACGTTCACTCTTACCGTTACTTTCTAGACCCAAGTCCCTGAGTTACGCACGTTGCCAACGTTCACTCTTACAATTACTTTCTAGACCCAAGTTCCTGAGTTACGCACGTCGCCAACATTCACTCTTACCGTTACTTTCTAGACCCAAGTCCCTGAGTTACGCACGTCGCCAACGTTCACTCTTACCGTTACTTTCTAGACCCAAGTCCCTGAGTTACGCACGTTGCCAACATTCACTCTTACCATTACTTTCTAGACCCAAGTCCCTGAGTTACGCACGTTGCCAACGTTTACTCTTACCGTTGCTTTCTAGACCCAAGTCCCTGAGTTACGCACGTTGCCAACGTTCACTCTTACCATTACTGTCTAGACCCAAGTCCCTGAGTTACGCACGTTGCCAACGTTCACTCTTACCGTTACTTTCTAGACCCAAGTCCCTGAGTTAAACACGTTGCCAATGTTCACTCTTACCGTTACTTTCTAGACCCAAGTCTCTCAGTTACACACGTTGCCAACGTTCACTCTTACCATTACTTTCTAGACTCAAGTCCCTGAGTTACGCACGTTGCCAATGTTCACTTTTACCGTTACTTTCTAGACCCAAGTCCCTGAGTTACGCACGTTGCCAACGTTCACTTTTACCGTTACTTTCTAGACCCAAGTTCCTGAGTTACGCATGTTGCCAATGTTCACTCTTACCGTTACTTTCTAGACCCAAGTCCCTGAGTTACGCACGTTGCCAACGTTCACTCTTACCGTTACTTTCTAGACCCAAGTTTCTGAGTTACGCACGTTGCCAACGTTCACTCTTACCGTTACTTTCTAGACCCAAGTCCCTGAGTTACGCACGTTGCCAACGTTCACTCTTACCGTTACTTTCTAGACCCAAGTCCCTGAGTTACGCATGTTGCCAACGTTCACTCTTACCGTTACTTTCTAGACTCAAGTCCCTGAGTTACGCACGTTGCCAACGTTCACTCTTACCATTACTTTCTAGACCCAAGTCTCTGAGTTACGCACGTTGCCAACGTTCACTCTTACAATTACTTTCTAGACCCAAGTTCCTGAGTTACGCACGTTGCCAACGTTCACTCTTACCGTTACTTTCTTGACCCAAGTCCCTGAGTTACGCACGTCGCCAACGTTCACTCTTACCGTTACTTTCTAGACCCAAGTCCCTGAGTTACGCACATTGCCAACGTTCACTCTTACCATTACTTTCTTGACCCAAGTCCCTGAGTTACGCACGTTGCCAACGTTCACTATTACCATTACTGTCTAGAAAAAGCAGAGAGCTGGGGAGAAATGCTCCAGATGCATGTCTTTGTAATGTGGGAGCACCCAGAGGAAACCCAGACGGAGGCAGGGAGAACATGTGCATTCCACACAGAAGTCACCTCAGCTGAGAATTGAACTGGAGAACCTCTTGCTGTGAGATGACTATGCAACCACTGCTCCATCCATTAGGAGTCATCCAAGTTATCTCATGGAGCCACTAAAGCCCTTAAGATCTGTACAGCCTGCAAACTCACAAGGTAATGTCCTAGTCATTGGTGACTCCACAGTAAGAGACACAGGTACACCACTCACTAGGCTGGATAATGAAAGGGTGATAGTGGGCTATTTCTTAGGTGTTAAAATTTGGCAGGTAAACCACAACATTGGGTCTGTCACTACCAGGCACACATATGAAGTGTTTTCAGTGGAATATTGTGGTAAAGATGCCATTAATATAGATGCAAACCACAACACTCCAGAAAACACTCTGCTGCAAAAAAAAACAAGGCAGAAGCTGAATGTGGTGTTTAATGAATTGCAGGCAGCCGGAGTCATACAATGCCAATAACTGATAAAAAAATTACTGCAGTTTTTTTTTTTTTTTTTTTTTTGAAAGACCACAGTGATTTCTCACTAAGAAAGTCAGTGGCCTGTGCAGAACACTTGAAAGCCCTATCCATATTCTTAGTTTTATACAGACTCCAGCAGGGAGACCTCAGTGTAGCTCACGGGGACTCCTATTGTGACTTTTTACACATTTGCAAGACATGTAACACCAGTAACATTCATACTAGATGTCTAAACTTCCTCTGCAGCATAAACGGAACATGATGGAGGGAAGTGGTCACTTCCCAAAGAATCCTCCTAATCTGGAATCGACCGTTTCTCCCTCCTGGTCACTTCCCAAAGAACCCTCCTAATCTGGAATTGACCATGTCTCCCTCCTGGTCACATCCCAAAGAATCCTCCTAATCTGGAATAGACCGTGTCTCCCTCATGGTTACTTCCCAAAGAATCCTCCTAATCTAGAATAGACCATGTCTCCCTCATGGTCACTTCCCAAAGAATCCTCCTAATCTGGAATCGACCGTGTCTCCCTCATCAAACAAAGGAGCTCTATAGGCCTCTTTACACATCTCCGAGATGCATGTGTGGGAAATCACAAACACGCTCCTGGTCTAGCCCGCTTAGTCCTTATGGAAAGGGTATATATATATATATATATATATATATGATACTGCTTTTTGTAGGCTACATATGATCCTTGTAGATCAACTGCTTAGTATGATCCTATGTCTGTAATTCTGCAAAGAATGGATTCCTAAAGTGAGCTATCAAAAATATTTTAGGATAAACAGGTTTAATTGCAGGTGTTCAATAAAAAGGCCAAGATAGAATGGTTTAAAATTACTTGAACTTCATATGGCTTGCTCATTGGAAATTTTATACGATATGTTTGGAAAGGAGGTATAACAGTATGATTAACAGTTTCTGAAAAGTGCTTTACCGAGGTACTGAAAAATCCTGACATGTATTGATGTGTAATGACATTTCACTAGAAACACTGAGTATGATATTTGATGTAAAAGTATCTTGTATGAAGTGCTAGTAACATGACAAGATTCATGACGGAGGTGTAATGAATTGAATAATGCAGCAGTGTCTATCATCTCCATGCTTAAATGTGCGCATAGCACCTACAAAATTGTCAATATAGCCTCTCCACAACAGCATAGCAGTTCACTGCTGGGTTTGGACCGAGGGAAAAGACTTGAGTGCAAGTAAAATGCCCAGGGTGAACTCTCCTCTACTAATAATTCTGCAGATATGTTTATACTTGTGACTTATTGAAATTATGCCACGTGTTACCTCTATATTTATACCTTGATTGTAAACATCTTCACTGTTTTTTTGTTATTTTCATTGAATGTAATAGTGCTGCTCGACATACTTTGTTCTGTGTGTTACAGTTCTTTGTTTCATTGAATGTAATAGTGCTGCTCGACATACTTTGTTCTGTGTGTTACAGTTCTTTGTTTCATTGAATGTAATAGTGCTACTCGACATACTTTGTTCTGTGTGTTACAGTTCTTTGTTTCATTGAATGTAATAGTGCTGCTCGACATACTTTGTTCTGTGTGTTACAGTTCTTTGTTTCATTGAATGTAATAGTGCTGCTCGACATACTTTGTTCTGTGTGTTACAGTTCTTTGTTTCATTGAATGTAATAGTGCTGCTCGACATAATTTGTTCTGTGTGTTACAGTTCTTTGTTTCACTGAATGTAATAGTGCTGGGTTCAAGCCTGTTCTCTACCCGCCACCATATAACACTTGGGGCAATTTACACACACACACACACTTTGTATTCCTTACCTCAAGTTGTAACAGTCCATAAAACAAGTACATCCAGAAAATGCATCTAAGCATATCCTTCCAGCTAGCCCATGACGAGAGCAAGTCCTTCCCATGAGTTGTAACTACATAGACTTCTGAGATAGTACTTCTGCATGCTCTCTTCCTAATCCAGACTACTGGTGAGACAGTCTGGATTCTGTGCGCATGCTCCAGACTAGTTCACCAGCAGTCTGGAAATGCCGCTAGTGTGCATGTGCAATGTTCCGCGACTTGTGTTTTTATTTTTGTTTTTGTATTTTCTTTTTTTATTTTATGTTTTTATTTTATTTTCTTTGTTTACAGCTAGGGGGGCTGCAGTCCTGCAGCCAAATAGCATGAGCCGCCCCTGGTGTATTGTGGTTTGCGACGTGCTAAGGATGGTACTCTGAATCAGTGATGTACTATACACAACACAGACATAAAGGGATTCGTAAAGACTTGCTGTACAGATCAGCAGTAAATAAACCTCAATGTACCGATCCACAGTCACATACAACTGAGTAGCGATGGAATGAATGTTGCCAATATAAATTAGACTCCCTGTATGATGTAGATGTCTTTGTAGTAATGAAACTGAATTGTACAGTGACTCAGAGACACTTGCATTATTCGGGTCTATATTAAATCATCGAACAGTAAATTTCATGAACAGCTGTTCATCAACAGCAAAACAACAAGTGTATGTTTCAGCAAAAGTGTACATCAGTGAATGTCACATCATTGAAAAGCCATAGTTGGCCAACATCTTGAATGTGAAAATAACCCTGTCAAATATAAAATAACAGAAAACAAGATCCTACATGAACACCTTATGTAATCTGTACAGTACAGGTCTAAATTTATAAAGATTCCTTCCTTATGTGAATAACTAGTGAAAATCAACCACATCTGTAAGTTAACTTAAAGTGAAACACCTCTGTAAACAAAGAACCCTATATATCCCAAGACACAGTGCTATGAAAAGGAAAAAGTGACAGATGTACAAGGCAAAATCGGCAAACACAGCTATACTTTTAAAGGAGAGTTACAGGTGTTATAAAAGATCACACATCATATTTCCTCACTACGTCTACAGTGATATGGTGCACAGCTTTTACTTGAGGTTGGCCAACTCTGTCTATTTGATGATGCAACACTCTCTGATGTGCACTTTTGCTGAAATATAAGTTTGCTGTTTTGCTGTTGATAATAGCTGTTCACAGAATTTACTATTCGATGATTTAATACAGACCCGCATTACTCATCTTTCATAAAGAATGTTGCACCCATTCATTTCAATAGAAAAAGCAGTTGTCCAGACAACAGACTCTAGTTGTACAGCTTAGCTCTACGCAGCTGTAGTTTATTCAGTGGGAGACTGACTCACATGGCAGGTGATTCAGAGAGCATCACAGCGGAGACTTAATGAGATTCAGAGACGTGCTTATTAGGTGTGTCTGACTCACATTGCAAACTAGAAGTACAAGTTTGGGCTTTGTATTAGTGTAGTACCTTGCAGGCCTCTGCACAGATGTGGGTGTGATTTTACTGACTGACAGGTAAACAGTGTGTGTCATCATATTGGAAGCATGCATGACTGGCAGCCACGCAGATGCATCGTGAATATTAACCGTCTATCAGTACTTTATACTTTTCCTCAATGTAGTGCAATCTCAGAGTTGGTATATTTAATTTGTGGGCAGGGGGGACATGGGGGCTTGCCCACTGAAAAAGTAAAGGAAAAAAATAATACTTGCAGTTATAATGCTATTTTTTTTCTTCTCTTTTGCAGGGGGCAAGCCTGTACGCACCCCAACCCACCATACCCCTGCTAATTAAATGTACCAACTCAGAGATAGGATTACATTGAGGAAAAGGGTAAACTATGAATAGACAATGAATATTCATGCTGCTATTGCTATGAATATTACTTACGTTTACTAAGACATCACTGATTGTTGGACAGTGAGTGGGGATTAGGTAGGATGTACTACTCTGTATCCTACGAGGTACTACACTAACACAAAGCCCAACTTTAACAAACTAAGAAGAGTGGACTGCTCATCTGCAAAGCACTTTTATGAATACTGCCTTTGTGTTATTTCAGCAGATACCAGACCCTATTGTATTGAGTCACTGTGGGGTAACAAACATTTAAAGCTTCTATGTATGATCTGTTTATTTCACCATGATGGGGGGGGGGGTCACTGACCTTACTTGCAAATGCCTAACAAACTAGTGCTGTAGAGATGCACAAAGGCTTTGCCTTCATCCCTTCAGAGATACCAGGCTACTACTTTGAAAAGTATCCTATCAGGTGAAATTCCCACCTTTTAACTTTCCTTCAGCTATTGGTATGTTCACATGTCACAGTTCCTGTAGTGATACAAGTCCTGTTGTACATCCTTTTCTTATACCCTTATGGCAAATGCAACAACCACAAACATGACACTTAGAAACAAAATGATATCAGTAGGAATATGTGCTGTAAACAGGTAATAAGGGTTTTGAGTGGTCTATCAAGGCACGGACTGATATCAGTAGAAATATGTGCTGTAAACAGGTAATAAGGGTTTTGAGTGGTATATCAAGGCATGGACTGATATCAGTAGGAATATGTGCTGTAAAGAGGTAATAAGAGCTATGAGTGGTATATTAAGGTATGGTCTGATATCAGTAGGAATGCTGTAAACAGGTAATAAGAGTTATGAGTGGTATATCAAGGTACGGTCTGATATCAGTAGGAATATGTGCTGTAAACAGGTAATAAGGGTTACGAGTGGTATATCAAGGCACGGTCTGATATCAGTAGGAATATGTGCTGTAAACAGGTAATAAGGGTTTTGAGTGGTATATCAAGGCACAGACTGATATCAGTAGGAATATGTGCTGTAAACAGGTAATAAGGGTTACGAGCTGTATATCAAGGCATGGTCTGATATTAGTAGGAATATGTGCTCTAAACCGGTAATAATTGTTATGAGCGGTATATCAAGGCATGGTCTGATATCAGTAGGAATATGTGCTGTAAGCAGATAATAAGAGTTATGAGTGGTATATCAAGGTACGGTCTGATATCAGTAGGAATATGTGCTGTAAACAGGTAATAAGGGTTACGAGCTGTATATCAAGGCACGGTCTGATATCAGTAGGAATATGAGCTGTAAACAGGTAATAAGGGTTACGAGTGGTATATCAAGGCACGGTCTGATATCAGTAGGAATATGAGCTGTAAACAGGTAATAAGGGTTACGAGTGGTATATCAAGGCACGGTCTGATATCAGTAGGAATATGTGCTGTAAACAGGTAATAAGGGTTACGAGCGGTATATCAAGGCATGGTCTGATATCAGTAGGAATATGTGCTGTAAACAGGTAATAAAGGTTACGAGCGGTATATCAAGGCATGGTCTGATATCATTAGGAATATGTGCTGTAAAAAGGTAATAAGGGTTATGAGTGGTATATCAAGCCATGGTCTGATAGTAGGAATATGTGCTGTAAACAGGTAATAAGAGTTACGAGCGGTATATCAAGGCATGGTCTGATATCAGTAGGAATATGTGCTGTAAACAGGTAATAAGAGTTACGAGCGGTATATCAAGGCATGGTCTGATATTAGTAGGAATATGTGCTGTAAACAGGTAATAAGGGTTATGAGTGGTATATCAAGGCATGGTCTGATATCAGTAGGAATATGTGCTGTAAACAGGTAATAAGGGTTATAAGTGGTATATCAAGGCATGGTCTGATATCAGTAGGAATATGTGCTGTAAACAGGTAATAAGGGTTACTAGCGGTATATCAAGGCACGGTCTGATATCAGTAGGAATATGTGCTGTAAACGGGTAATAAGGGTTATGATTGGTATATCAAGGCATGGTCTGATATCAGTAGGAATATGTGTGTTAAACAGGTAATAAGGGTTACAAGCGGTATATCAAGACACGGTCTGATATCAGTAGAAATATGTGCTGTAAACAGGTAATAAGGGTTACGAGTGGTATATCAAGGCACGGTCTGATATTAGTAGGAATACATACTGTAAACAGGTAATAAGGGTTAAGAGTGGTATATCAAGGCATGGTCTGATATCAGTAGGAATATGTGCTGTAAACAGGTAATAAGGGTTATGAGCGGTATATCAAGGCACGGTCTAATATCAGTAGGAATATGTGCTGTAAACAGGTAATAAGGGTTATGAGCAGTATTTCAAGGCACGGTATGATATCAGTAGGAATACCTGCTGTAAACAGGTAATAAGGGTTAAGAGCGGTATATCAAGGCAGAGTCTGATAGTAGGAATATGTGCTGTAAACAGGTAATAAGGGTTATGAGCAGTATATCAAGGCATGGTCTGATATCAGTAGAAGTATATGCTGTAACCAGGTAATAAGGGTTATGAGCAGTATATCAAGGCACGGTCTGATATCAGTAGGAATATATGCTGTAAAAAGGTAATAAGGGTTACGAGAGGTATATCAAGGCATGGTCTGATATCATTAGGAATATGTGCTGTAAACAGGTAATAAAAGTTACGAGCAGTATATCAAGGCACGGTCTGATATCAGTAGGAATATGTGCTCTAAACAGGTAATAATTGTTATGAGAGGTATATCAAGGAAAGGTCTGATATCAGTAGGAATATGTGTTGTAAACAGGTAATAAGGGTTACGAGTGGTATATCAAGGCACGGTCTGATATCAGTAGGAATATGTGCTGTAAACAGGTAATAAGGGTTACAAGCGGTATATCAAGGCATGGTCTGATATCAGTAGGAGTATATGCTATAAACAGGTAATAAGGGTTACGAGCAGTATATCAAGGCACGGTCTGATATCAGTAGGAATATGTGCTGTAAACAGGTAATAAGGGTTACGAGCTGTATATCAAGGCACGGTCTGATATCAGTAGGAATATGTGCTGCAAATAGGTAATAAGAGTTACAAGCGGTATATCAAGGCATGGTCTGATATCAGTAGGAGTATGTGCTGCAAACAGGTAATAATGGTTACGAGTGGTATATCAAGGCATGGTCTGATATCAGTAGGAATATGTGCTGTAAACAGGTAATAAGGGTTACGAGAGGTATATCAAGGCATGGTCTGATATCAGTAGGAGTATGTGCTATAAGCAGGTAATAAGGGTTACGAGCGGTATATCAAGGCATGTTCTGATATCATTAGGAATAGGTGCTGTAAACAGGTAATAAGGGTTATGAACGGTATATCAAGGCATGGTCTGATATCAGTAGGAATATCTGCTGTAAACAGGTAATAAGGGTTACGAGCTGTATATCAAGGCACAGTCTGATATCAGTAGGAATATGTGCTGTAAACAGGTGATAAGGGTTACGAGCGGTATATCAAGGCATGGTCTGATATCAGTAGGAATATGTGCTGTAAACAGGTAATAAGGGTTACGAGCGGTATATCAAGGCATGGTCTGATATCAGTTACAATATGTGCGGCAAATAGGTAAAAAGAGTTACGAGCGGTATATCAAGGCATGGTCTGATATCAGTAGGAATATGTGCAGTAAATAGGTAATAAGGGTTACGAACAGTATATCAAGGCATGGTCTGATATCAGTAGGAATATGTGCTGTAAACAGGTGATAAGGGTTACGAGCGGTATATCAAGACATGGTCTGATATCAGTAGGAAGATGTGCTGTAAACAGGTAATAAAGGTTACGAGCAGTACATCAAGGCATGGTCTGATATCAGTAGGAATATGTGCTCTAAACAGGTAATAATTTTTATGAGCGGTATATCAAGGCAAGGTCTGATATCAGTAGTAATATGTGTTGTAAACAGGTAATAAGGGTTTACGAGTGGTATATCAAAGCACTGTCTGATATCAGTAGGAATATATGCTGTAAACAGGTAATAAGGGTTACGAGCGGTATATCAAGGCATGGTCTAATATCAGTAGGAATATGTGCTGTAAACAGATAATAAGGGTTACGAGTGGTATATCAAGGCAAGGTCTGATATCATTAGGAATATGTGCTGTAAACAGGTAATAAGTGTTACGAGCAGTTTATCAAGGCATGGTCTGATATCAGTAGGAATATGTGCTGTAAACAGGTAATAAGGGTTACGAGCGGTATATCAAGGCATGGTCTGATATCAGTAGGAGTATATGCTGTAAACAGGTAATAAGGGTTATGAGCAGTATATCAAGACACGGTCTGACATCAGTAGGAATATGTGCTGTAAACAGGTAATAAGGGTTACTAGCTGTATATCAAGGCACGGTCTGATATCGGTAGGAATATGTGCTGCAAATAGGTAATAAGAGTTACAAGCGGTATATCAAGGCATGGTCTGATATCAGTAGGAATATGTGCTGTAAACAGGTAATAATGGTTACGAGTGGTATATCAAGGCATGGTCTGATATCAGTAGGAGTATGTGCTATAAGCAGGTAATAAGGGTTACAAGCGGTATATCAAGGCATGGTCTGATATCAGTAGGAATATGTGCTGTAAACAGGTAATTAGGGTTACGAGCGGTATATCATGGCACGGTCTGATATCATTAAGAATATGTGCTCTAAACAGGTAATAAGGGTTACGAGCGGTATATCAAGGCATGTTCTGATATCATTAGGAATATGTGCTGTAAACAGGTAATAAGGGTTATGAGCGGTATATCAAGCCACAGTCTGATATCAGTAGGAATATCTGCTGTAAACAGGTAATAAGGGTTACGAGCTGTATATAAAGGCACGCACTGATATCAGTAGGAATATGTGCTGTAAACAGGTGATAAGGGTTACGAGTGGTATATCAAGGCATGGTCTGATATCAGCAGGAATATGTGCTGTAAACAGGTAATAAGGGTTATGAGCGGTATATCAAGGCATGGTCTGATATCAGTTACAATATGTGCTGCAAATAGGTAATAAGAGTTACGAGCGGTATATCAAGACATGGTCTGATATCAGTACGAATATGTGCTGTAAGCAGGTAATAAAGGTTACGGCGGTATATCAAGGCATGGTCTGATATCAGTAGGAATATGTGCTCTAAACAGGTAATAATTTTACGAGCAGTATATCAAGGCAAGGTCTGATATCTGTAGTAATATGTGTTGTAAACATGTAATAAGGGTTACGAGTGGTATATCAAAGCACTGTCTGATATCAGTAGGAATATATGCTGTAAACAGGTAATAAGGGTTACGAGCGGTATATCAAGGCATGGTCTAATATCAGTAGGAATATGTGCTCTAAACAGGTAATAAGGGTTACGAGCGGTATATCAAGGCAAGGTCTGATATTAATAGGAATATGTGCTGTAAACAGGTAATAAGGGTTACGAGCAGTTTATCAAGGCACGGTCTGATATCAGTAGGAATATGTGCTATAAACAGGTAATAATGGTTACGAGCGGTATATCAAGGCACGGTCTGATATCAGTAGGACTATGTGCTGTAAATACGTAATAAGGGTTACAAGCGGTATATCAAGGCACGGTCTGATATCAGTAGGAATATGTGGTGTAAACAGGTAATAAAGGTTACGAGCGGTATATCAAGGCATGGTCTGATATCAGTAGAAGTATGTACTGCAAATAGGTAATAAGAGTTACAAGCGGTATATCAAGGCATGGTCTGATATCAGTAGGAATATGTGCAGTAAATAGGTAATAAGGGTTACGAACAGTATATCAAGGCATGGTCTGATATCAGTAGGAATATGTGCTGTAAACAGGTGATAAGGGTTACGAGCGGTATATCAAGACATGGTCTGATATCAGTAGGAAGATGTGCTGTAAACAGGTAATAAAGGTTACGAGCAGTACATCAAGGCATGGTCTGATATCAGTAGGAATATGTGCTCTAAACAGGTAATAATTTTTATGAGCGGTATATCAAGGCAAGGTCTGATATCAGTAGTAATATGTGTTGTAAACAGGTAATAAGGGTTTACGAGTGGTATATCAAAGCACTGTCTGATATCAGTAGGAATATATGCTGTAAACAGGTAATAAGGGTTACGAGCGGTATATCAAGGCATGGTCTAATATCAGTAGGAATATGTGCTGTAAACAGATAATAAGGGTTACGAGTGGTATATCAAGGCAAGGTCTGATATCATTAGGAATATGTGCTGTAAACAGGTAATAAGTGTTACGAGCAGTTTATCAAGGCATGGTCTGATATCAGTAGGAGTATATGCTGTAAACAGGTAATAAGGGTTATGAGCAGTATATCAAGACACAGTCTGACATCAGTAGGAATATGTGCTGTAAACAGGTAATAAGGGTTACTAGCTGTATATCAAGGCACGGTCTGATATCGGTAGGAATATGTGCTGCAAATAGGTAATAAGAGTTACAAGCGGTATATCAAGGCATGGTCTGATATCAGTAGGAATATGTGCTGTAAACAGGTAATAATGGTTACGAGTGGTATATCAAGGCATGGTCTGATATCAGTAGGAGTATGTGCTATAAGCAGGTAATAAGGGTTACAAGCGGTATATCAAGGCATGGTCTGATATCAGTAGGAATATGTGCTGTAAACAGGTAATTAGGGTTACGAGCGGTATATCATGGCACGGTCTGATATCATTAAGAATATGTGCTCTAAACAGGTAATAAGGGTTACGAGCGGTATATCAAGGCACGTTCTGATATCATTAGGAATATGTGCTGTAAACAGGTAATAAGGGTTATGAGCGGTATATCAAGCCACAGTCTGATATCAGTAGGAATATCTGCTGTAAACAGGTAATAAGGGTTACGAGCTGTATATAAAGGCACGCACTGATATCAGTAGGAATATGTGCTGTAAACAGGTGATAAGGGTTACGAGTGGTATATCAAGGCATGGTCTGATATCAGCAGGAATATGTGCTGTAAACAGGTAATAAGGGTTATGAGCGGTATATCAAGGCATGGTCTGATATCAGTTACAATATGTGCTGCAAATAGGTAATAAGAGTTACGAGCGGTATATCAAGACATGGTCTGATATCAGTACAAATATGTGCTGTAAGCAGGTAATAAAGGTTACGAGCGGTATATCAAGGCATGGTCTGATATCAGTAGGAATATGTGCTCTAAACAGGTAATAATTTTTACGAGCAGTATATCAAGGCAAGGTCTGATATCTGTAGTAATATGTGTTGTAAACATGTAATAAGGGTTACGAGTGGTATATCAAAGCACTGTCTGATATCAGTAGGAATATATGCTGTAAACAGGTAATAAGGGTTACGAGCGGTATATCAAGGCATGGTCTAATATCAGTAGGAATATGTGCTCTAAACAGGTAATAAGGGTTACGAGCGGTATATCAAGGCAAGGTCTGATATTAATAGGAATATGTGCTGTAAACAGGTAATAAGGGTTACGAGCAGTTTATCAAGGCACGGTCTGATATCAGTAGGAATATGTGCTCTAAACAGGTAATAATGGTTACGAGCGGTATATCAAGGCACGGTCTGATATCAGTAGGACTATGTGCTGTAAATACGTAATAAGGGTTACAAGCGGTATATCAAGGCACGGTCTGATATCAGTAGGAATATGTGGTGTAAACAGGTAATAAAGGTTACGAGCGGTATATCAAGGCATGGTCTGATATCAGTAGAAGTATGTACTGCAAATAGGTAATAAGAGTTACAAACGGTATATCAAGGCATGGTCTGATATCAGTAGGAATATATGCTGTAAACAGGTAATAATGGTTACGAGCGGTATATCAAGGCATGGCCTGATATCAGTAGGACTATGTGCTGTAAACAGGTAATAAGGGTTATGAGAGGTATATCAAGGCATGGTCTGATATCAGCAGGAATATGTGCTGTAAACAGGTAATAAGGGATGTTCTTCGTTTTCCATTGCTGCAGTCCTTACTATTGGGTATAGTCCGCGTCCAGTCGGCCCGAATACCAGAGTATAAGGCTGACGTCGGTCAGGGCGCATTAGACTGACGTCAGTACGTCAGGGTACTAATGCGCATGACCGACGTCATATCCTCAGTCTTTTTTGCCGCATGGTCCGATGCAGAAGCAGTTTTGCGAGTGCAGGTTGGCGTTCTGAAATATTTCCGAAACCGGAGTTTCAGACCGAAACAGAGTTGGCTAAGTACCGCGTTGGGGAACATTTTGGTTTTTTCTTGCCACAGTATTTTACCGGATGTCAGAAAAAGTGAATAACTGTATTTCTTGTGGGAAACAGATACCTCATAGGGATTACCATACCTTGTGTATACCTTGTTTAGGGCCTGAGCACGGCGTTGTTGGTTGCCGCTCTTGTGCTAGGTTTAACAAACGCACTATTAAGAGGAGGTTAGACTGTGCCAGGTTAGTGTTTGGGAAGCGTTGCAATTATAAAATGCCGTCGGATGCTCCGTCGCCCGCTTCGTCAAGAAGCGCAAGGACAAAACAGTGAAGCCTAGGGTTGATGAACCGGCAGTCCCGGACGTCGGTTCTTTAGAAGGCTCAGTGGAGCCAGAGGTTTTGCCAGGAGTTTCCATGGAGTCTCAGGCAGAAACTTTACTGTTACAGGATGTGCCTTCTCAGGAGGTAGGCCAGGCTGAGGGGGCTTCTCAGGTAACTGTTCTTCCCTCTCTTCCCAAGGTAGTTAGAGCCTCTCCTTCTGTTGCCAAAACTTCTTTGAGAGGTAGGCCTAGTTCAGCTTCAGTGGGGGCTTCTCCTAGCATTTCGGGTTCTGTACCTAAGAAACATATGCTTAAAATGGCAGAAGATTTGATTACTATGATTAGAGGTTCTATGCCCCGCCTGATAAGAGGCCTAGGGTGGAACCGGAGTTTGATAGTTTTGAACAGTGTTCAGAGGCTTCAGAGTCTTCTGCGGAAGACTTGCAGGAGTATCCTACTTATTCTGATTCTGATGTGGATGATTCCACTCCTACAGCTTCTCCTCCTGAGGATTTCTCATTTTCAGAGACTCTGCATTCCATGAGGGAGCACTTTAAATGGGAAGGCCAGGATTACTCTGATTCCAGGAAAAGGCTTAGGGAATTCTTGTTTTGCCCCAGCATAGGCCCTTAGCTATTCCTCCTGTGTTGAATGTGGTGGAAGATGTTTTGCAGAGGCTTCCCTGAATCCTGACTCTTTGCCTCCTGCTCCTGTTAAGCCTGATAGGTATTATAGGGTGCCCGAAGCTCATAAGTATTTGTTTAAGAGTCCTAGGGCGGACCCAGAAACTATTTCTCAAGGGCCTAAAGGTGTTAAGGCTTCTGTGGTTAAAAATCCTGTTCCCACTGATAAAGAGGCAAGGGCCTTGGATAGGTGGGGAAAGAAAGTGTATACTTCTTCCACTCTAGCCATGAGAGCGTTGAATTGTCAGTTTCACATGCTAAAATATCAGAATTATCTCCTTTCACAATTAAAATCTAAGGTGGATGCTTTGGCGGAAGGTATTGAGTGTAAAGAGTTGCTGGACTTGGTTCATGTGTCTGAGCAAGTGGGTAAGCATTCTTTGCAATGTGGTTTTGATGCTGTACAGGCCTCCTCGAGGGTGGCTGCTACTAGTTCTGTTCTTCGCAGGCATGCCTGGTTGAAGGATCAGAATTTAGCTGAGCATGTTAAGACAAGAATTTTGGATGCTCCTTTACAGTCTGATGTGTTGTTTGGATCGCCTGTGGAAGCAGTTTTAAAGAAAATGGAGGACAAAGCTAAGTCTATGCAAACTGTTAAAGACTTTTTGCAGGTGCAGCCACCGAAGTTTAGTAGAAATTGGCCTGCTAAGGGGTGGACATATCCTGCTTATGATTCCCAGTCTAGGGGTAGGTCTAGACGTGGTAGGGGCAGGGCTCAAGGTTCTTTTAGGCCTAGAACAGGGAGTTCACCTGCTCAGACTTCTGGTGAGGGCAGGGGTCAGTCCTTTCGTAAACAGACCCAATGACCTGTCTTTTCAGCTGCCAGTAGATTCTCGTCTGGCAGCTCCTTTGGGAGGAAGACTGTCTCTTTTCAAAGAAAATTGGGATTTAATTACTCAAGACAAATGGGTGTTGGATATCATTCACCACGGTTACAGATTTTATTTCCATACAATGCCCCTTTCAAAGGCATGCCAGACGTTCCTCCTCCACAAAGAAAGGAGGCTCACAAGCAAGTTTCTCAGTTACTCCAGATGGGGGCCATTCAGCCAGTCCCTGTATCAGAAAGGGGCCTAGGATTTTATTCTCGCCTGTTCCTAGTACCAAAGAAGGGGAACACGTGGAGACCAATTTTGGATTTATCTCTCCTCAACACTTTTCTGGACATTCCCAAGTTCAAGATGTTGACGTTACAACAGCTTTTACCTCTGCTGGGCAAAGATCACTGGATGGTAACTTTAGATCTCAAGGAAGCTTACCTTCATGTGCCTATAAGGCTAAGTTGCAGGAAGTATCTGCGGTTTCGAGCTGGAAATTCTCATTATCAGTTCTCTGCATTGCCCTTTGGCTTATCTACTGCCAGAGTATTCACAAAGGTTCTGGCTCCAGTGATAGCTTACTTCAGGCTTCAAGGAATTCAAATCTATCCTTACTTGGACGACTGCCTGATTCTGGCTCAAGAAAAGGAAGACCTTCTACAGCATCTGGAATATGTTATAGCAGTGCTAAGATGCCTAGGGTATTCTGTGAACGAAATAAAGTCCAGTCTAGTACCCTCTCAAGACATGTGCTTTCTGGGTGTGAGACTGAATACAGCAGCCCAGATGGCCTTTTTAACCCCGGACAAACAAAAGAGTCTGTCACTTTACTTCCATCAACTATCTCATCAGTCCGTGCTGACTGCAAGGACAGTCCTTCAAGCATTAGGGTTCATGGCATCTTGTATTCTGGTGCTTCCCAATGCCAAACTGCATATGAGGAAGCTACAATGGTATCTCAAAATGTATGGACACAGCACTGCCAGGATTTGGACACTGTCATTCAAATAATACCTTGCCTTCAAAAAGAATTCTTGTGGTGGGCTCAGGAATGTCACCTAAACAAGGGACTCTCTGTGACCCGGCCAGAGGCAAGTCAGATTTTAACGACAGATGCCTCGGACATTGCTTGGGGAGCTCATCTAAATGGAAAGTGGATACAAGACAAGTGGCCTGCCAGACTACAGCATCTACATATCAACATGAAGGAGATGTTAGCAGTCCAGTTTGCATTAATGGCTTTCAAGGAGTTACTTCTTCCAGGGCAGGTGTTGATTCTAACAGACAACACAACTGTCATGTGGTACATCAACAAGCAAGGGGGAACACATTCTTATCCTCTATGCAGGCAAGCAATGATTTTATGGGAGACTGCGCTAAGCTTGCAACTAACTCTTCAGGCAAGGTTTCTGCCAGGAGCACAGAACTCCTTAGCAGATGTGTTAAGCAGACAAATCATGGATCCCCACGAGTGGAAACTGGATCTTCATGTATTTCAGAAATTGACAGTGTCATGGGGAACTCCAGACATAGATCTGTTCGCTTCTCCACTAAACCACCAGCTGCCAAAGTATTGCACAAAGGGGTTTCATCACACAGCTTGGAAAGTGGATGCTCTGTCTTTCAGTTGGAAAAACCTTCATATGTATGCCTTTCCACCTCTGCCTCTTCTTCCAAAGGTACTATTAAAGGTCAGACAAGACAGGCCAAGGATGATTTTGATAGCTCCAGATTGGCCTCGGCAACACTGGTACCCACTACTACGGAGTCTGGTAAAGAAGCCTCCATGGCCTTTACCTCTGATTCCTCATCTGTTATCTCAGAAGGACGGTCATCTGCTCAATGTCAAGCTTCACTCTCTTCATCTAACAGCCTGGCATATTCTGTGTTGAAACACAGCAGGTCTCAACTTCCTCAACAAGTTTTAAATGTGATTATGGAAGCTAGAAGACCTAGTACAAGGAGAGTGTACGCAGAAAAATGGAAGAGATTTTTATTTTGGAGTACAGCAAAGGATTTGGAGATTTCTGAGCCTAATTTGAGTGTGGCTCTTCAATATCTTACTGAGTTATTGGACAAAGGTTTGTCCTTCTCTTCCATTAAGATTCATGCTGCAGCAATTTCAGCTCACTATGATTGTGACCCACCTTTGTTTTCGCATCCTTTGTTCAAGCAGTTTCTTAGAGGGGCAAAGAATATAAGACCCCCACGTAGAGCTCCTACTCCTGCTTGGGATCTCAATTTTGTGTTGGAAAAACTTACTCTACAACCTTTTGAGCCTGCAGCTACTGCTGAATTGAAATACTTGTCATGGAAGACTGCTTTTCTGTTGGCTATTACTTCTGCAAGAAGGGTGTCTGAGTTGCAGGCCCTTATGGCAGTAGAGCCCTTTTTGATTTTCCATAAGGATAGGGTATCATTACGTACTAATCCTTCCTTTATGCCTAAGGTGGTTTCTAGTGTGGCTTTAAAACAAACTATTCATTTGCCTACGTTTTATGCAGACCCTCAAAATAAAGGGGAAAAGATTTTGCACACTTTAGATGTACACAGGCAATTGCGTTATTATTTAAGCAGGACTAAGGATTTTAGGCAGTCTCAGCAGTTGTTTGTTTCTTTTGCTTTGAGTTCACAGGGCAAGCCTGTGTCAAAACAAACTATTTCTAGGTGGATTGGCTTTTGCATTGCATTTTGTTATTCCCATCATGGCAAGGAGATTCCAGCTGGGATTAGGCCTCATTCCACTAGGGCTACTGCCACTTTAACAGCATTTCTAAGGGGGGTGGCAACTAAGGATATTTTGGAAGCAGCTACTTGGAGTTCAGTGCATACTTTCTCTAAGCATTATCACCTTCCTATCTACTCTAAGTCTAGGGCTGGTTTTGCTACAGCTGTTTTGCAAGGCATGTTGTCAGCTCCTACTTCTTTATGATTTGCCAGCCTCCCTTACCTCTGCTTTGGGATTCTACCCAATAGTAAGGACTGCAGCAATGGAAAACGAAGAACATAGTACAGTTTTGTACCTACCATAAATGTAGATGTTCGAGGATTCCATTGCTGCAGTCCAATACCCTCCCTCCTTCCCTCTGTGTTTAGGGGTGGTTGTGTAGGTGAGTTTACATGCTTATATTTTTGTATATATTCTTGTATATATTGTACATGTTTTTGGTGCAGGTATTTTGGGACTTGTCTTTTTAGGGTCTTCTGACATCTGGGGCAAGAAAAGACTGAGGATATGACGTCGGTCATGCGCATTAGTACCCTGACGTACTGACGTCAGTCTAATGCGCCCTGACCGACGTCAGCCTTATACTCTGGTATTCGGGCCGACTGGACGCGGACTATACCCAATAGTAAGGACTGCAGCAATGGAATCCTCGAACATCTACATTTATGGTAGGTACAAAACTGTACTTTTCGAGCGGTATATCAAGGCATGGTCTGATATCAGTAGGAATATGTGCTGTAAACAGGTAATAATGGTTACGAGCGGTATATCAAGGCATGGTCTGATATCAGTAGGAATATGTGCTGTAAACAGGTAATAAGGGTTATGAGAGGTATATCAAGGCATGGTATGATATCAGTAGGAGTATGTGCTGCAAGCAGGTAATAAGGGTTACGAGCGGTATATCAAGGCATGATCTGATATCAGTAGGAATATGTGCTGTAAATAGGTAATTAGGGTTACAAGCGGTATATCATGGCACGGTCTGATGTCAGTAAGAATATGTGCTGTAAATAGGTAATAAGGGTTACGAGCGGTATATCAAGGCATGGTCTGCTATCATTAGGAATATTTGCTGTAAACAGGTAATAAGGGTTACGAGCGGTATATCAAGGAACAGTCTGATATCATTAGGAATATGTGCTGTAAACAGGTAATAAGGGTTATGAGCGGTATATCAAGGCATGGTCTGATATCAGTAGGATATGTGCTGTAAACAGGTAATAAGGGTTACGAGCAGCATATCAAGGCACGGTCTGATATCAGTAGGAATATGTGCTGTAAGCAGGTAATAAGGGTTACGAGTGGTATATCAAGGCACGGTCTAATATCAGTAGGAATATGTGCTGTAAACAGGTAATAAGGGTTACGAGCGGTATATCAAGGCATGGTCTGATATCAGTAGGAATATGTGCTGTAAACAGGTAATAAAGGTTACGAGCGGTATATCAAGGCATGGTCTGATATCATTAGGAATATGTGCTGTAAAAAGGTAATAAGGGTTATGAGTGGTATATCAAGCCATGGTCTGATAGTAGGAATATGTGCTGTAAACAGGTAATAAGAGTTACGAGCGGTATATCAAGGCATGGTCTGATATCAGTAGGAATATGTGCTGTAAACAGGTAATAAGAGTTACGAGCGGTATATCAAGGCATGGTCTGATATTAGTAGGAATATGTGCTGTAAACAGGTAATAAGGGTTATGAGTGGTATATCAAGGCATGGTCTGATATCAGTATGAATATGTGCTGTAAACAGGTAATAAGGGTTATGAGTGGTATATCAAGGCATGGTCTGATAGTAGGAATATGTGCTGTAAACAGGTAATAAGGGTTATGACTGGTATATCAAGGCATGGTCTGATATCAGAAGGAATATGTGTGTTAAACAGGTAATAAGGGTTACTAGCGGTATATCAAGGCACGGTCTGATATCAGTAGGAATATGTGCTGTAAACGGGTAATAAGGGTTATGATTGGTATATCAAGGCATGGTCTGATATCAGTAGGAATATGTGTGTTAAACAGGTAATAAGGGTTACAAGCGGTATATCAAGACACGGTCTGATATCAGTAGAAATATGTGCTGTAAACAGGTAATAAGGGTTACGAGTGGTATATCAAGGCACGGTCTGATATTAGTAGGAATACATGCTGTAAACAGGTAATAAGGGTTAAGAGTGGTATATCAAGGCATGGTCTGATATCAGTAGGAATATGTGCTGTAAACAGGTAATAAGGGTTATGAGCGGTATATCAAGGCACGGTCTAATATCAGTAGGAATATGTGCTGTAAACAGGTAATAAGGGTTATGAGCGGTATTTCAAGGCACGGTATGATATCAGTAGGAATACCTGCTGTAAACAGGTAATAAGGGTTAAGAGCGGTATATCAAGGCAGAGTCTGATAGTAGGAATATGTGCTGTAAACAGGTAATAAGGGTTATGAGCAGTATATCAAGGCATGGTCTGATATCAGTAGAAGTATATGCTGTAACCAGGTAATAAGGGTTATGAGCAGTATATCAAGGCACGGTCTGATATCAGTAGGAATATATGCTGTAAAAAGGTAATAAGGGTTACGAGAGGTATATCAAGGCATGGTCTGATATCATTAGGAATATGTGCTGTAAACAGGTAATAAAAGTTACGAGCAGTATATCAAGGCACGGTCTGATATCAGTAGGAATATGTGCTCTAAACAGGTAATAATTGTTATGAGCGGTATATCAAGGAAAGGTCTGATATCAGTAGGAATATGTGTTGTAAACAGGTAATAAGGGTTACGAGTGGTATATCAAGGCACGGTCTGATATCAGTAGGAATATGTGCTGTAAACAGGTAATAAGGGTTACAAGCGGTATATCAAGGCATGGTCTGATATCAGTAGGAGTATATGCTATAAACAGGTAATAAGGGTTACGAGCAGTATATCAAGGCACGGTCTGATATCAGTAGGAACATGTGCTGTAAACAGGTAATAAGGGTTACGAGCTGTATATCAAGGTACGGTCTGATATCAGTAGGAATATGTGCTGCAAATAGGTAATAAGAGTTACAAGCGGTATATCAAGGCATGGTCTGATATCAGTAGGTGTATGTGCTGCAAACAGGTAATAATGGTTACGAGTGGTATATCAAGGCATGGTCTGATATCAGTAGGAATATGTGCTGTAAACAGGTAATAAGGGTTATGAGAGGTATATCAAGGCATGGTCTGATATCAGTAGGAGTATGTGCTATAAGCAGGTAATAAGGGTTACGAGCGGTATATCAAGGCATGTTCTGATATCATTAGGAATAGGTGCTGTAAACAGGTAATAACGGTTATGAACGGTATATCAAGGCATGGTCTGATATCAGTAGGAATATCTGCTGTAAACAGGTAATAAGGGTTACGAGCTGTATATCAAGGCACAGTCTGATATCAGTAGGAATATGTGCTGTAAACAGGTGATAAGGGTTACGAGCGGTATATCAAGGCATGGTGTGATATCAGTAGGAATATGTGCTGTAAACAGGTAATAAGGGTTACGAGCGGTATATCAAGGCATGGTCTGATATCAGTTACAATATGTGCGGCAAATAGGTAAAAAGAGTTACGAGCGGTATATCAAGGCATGGTCTGATATCAGTAGGAATGTGGGCTGTAAACAGGTAATAATGGTTACGAGCGGTATATCAAGGCATGGCTTGATATCAGTAGGAATATGTGCAGTAAATAGGTAATAAGGGTTACGAACAGTATATCAAGGCATGGTCTGATATCAGTAGGAATATGTGCTGTAAACAGGTGATAAGGGTTACGAGCGGTATATCAAGACATGGTCTGATATCAGTAGGAAGATGTGCTGTAAACAGGTAATAAAGGTTACGAGCGGTACATCAAGGCATGGTCTGATATCAGTAGGAATATGTGCTCTAAACAGGTAATACTTTTTATGAGCGGTATATCAAGGCAAGGTCTGATATCAGTAGTAATATGTGTTGTAAACAGGTAATAAGGGTTTACGAGTGGTATATCAAAGCACTGTCTGATATCAGTAGGAATATATGCTGTAAACAGGTAATAAGGGTTACAAGCGGTATATCAAGGCATGGTCTAATATCAGTAGGAATATGTGCTGTAAACAGATAATAAGGGTTACGAGTGGTATATCAAGGCAGGGTCTGATATCATTAGGAATATGTGCTATAAACAGGTAATAAGTGTTACGAGCAGTTTATCAAGGCATGGTCTGATATCAGTAGGAATATGTGCTGTAAACAGGTAATAAGGGTTACGAGCGGTATATCAAGGCATGGTCTGATATCAGTAGGAGTATATGCTGTAAACAGGTAATAAGGGTTACGAGCAGTATATCAAGACACGGTCTGACATCAGTAGGAATATGTGCTGTAAACAGGTTATAAGGGTTACTAGCTGTATATCAAGGCACGGTCTGATATCGGTAGGAATATGTGCTGCAAATAGGTAATAAGAGTTACAAGCGGTATATCAAGGCATGGTCTGATATCAGTAGGAATATGTGCTGTAAACAGGTAATAATGGTTACGAGTGGTATATCAAGGCATGGTCTGATATTAGTAGGAGTATGTGCTATAAGCAGGTAATAAGGGTTACAAGCGGTATATCAAGGCATGGTCTGATATCAGTAGGAATATGTGCTGTAAACAGGTAATTAGGGTTACGAGCGGTATATCATGGCACGGTCTGATATCATTAAGAATATGTGCTGTAAACAGGTAATAAGGGTTCTGGCGGTATATCAAGGCACGTTCTGATATCATTAGGAATATGTGCTGTAAACAGGTAATAAGGGTTATGAGCGGTATATCAAGCCACAGTCTGATATCAGTAGGAATATCTGCTGTAAACAGGTAATAAGGGTTACGAGCTGTATATAAAGGCACGCACTGATATCAGTAGGAATATGTGCTGTAAACAGGTGATAAGGGTTACGAGTGGTATATCAAGGCATGGTCTGATATCAGCAGGAATATGTGCTGTAAACAGGTAATAAGGGTTATGAGCGGTATATCAAGGCATGGTCTGATATCAGTTACAATATGTGCTGCAAATAGGTAATAAGAGTTACGAGCGGTATATCAAGGCATGGTCTGATATCAGTAGGAATATGTGCTGTAAACAGGTAATAATAGTTACAAGTAGTATATCAAGACATGGTCTGATATCAGTACGAATATGTGCTGTAAGCAGGTAATAAAGGTTACGAGCGGTATATCAAGGCATGGTCTGATATCAGTAGGAATATGTGCTCTAAACAGGTAATAATTTTTACGAGCAGTATATCAAGGCAAGGTCTGATATTTGTAGTAATATGTGTTGTAAACATGTAATAAGGGTTACGAGTGGTATATCAAAGCACTGTCTGATATCAGTAGGAATATATGCTGTAAACAGGTAATAAGGGTTCTGGCGGTATATCAAGGCATGGTCTAATATCAGTAGGAATATGTGCTCTAAACAGGTAATAAGGGTTACGAGCGGTATATCAAGGCAAGGTCTGATATTAATAGGAATATGTGCTGTAAACAGGTAATAAGGGTTACGAGCAGTTTATCAAGGCACGGTCTGATATCAGTAGGAATATGTGCTATAAACAGGTAACAATGGTTACGAGCGGTATATCAAGGCACGGTCTGATATCAGTAGGACTATGTGCTGTAAATACGTAATAAGGGTTACAAGCGGTATATCAAGGCACGGTCTGATATCAGTAGGAATATGTGGTGTAAACAGGTAATAAAGGTTACGAGCGGTATATCAAGGCATGGTCTGATATCAGTAGAAGTATGTACTGCAAATAGGTAATAAGAGTTACAAGCGGTATATCAAGGCATGGTCTGATATCAGTAGGAATATATGCTGTAAACAGGTAATAATGGTTACGAGCGGTATATCAAGGCATGGCCTGATATCAGTAGGACTATGTGCTGTAAACAGGTAATAAGGGTTATGAGAGGTATATCAAGGCATGGTCTGATATCAGCAGGAATATGTGCTGTAAACAGGTAATAAGGATTTCGAGCGGTATATCAAGGCATGGTCTGATATCAGTAGGAATATGTGCTGCAAATAGGTAATAAGAGTTACGAGCGGTATATCAATGCATGGTCTGATATCAGTAGGAATATGTGCTGTAAACAGGTAATAATGGTTACGAGCGGTATATCAAGGCATGGTCTGATATCAGTAGGAATATGTGCTGTAAACAGGTAATAAGGGTTATGAGAGGTATATCAAGGCATGGTATGATATCAGTAGGAGTATGTGCTGCAAGCAGGTAATAAGGGTTATGAGCGGTATATCAAGGCATGATCTGATATCAGTAGGAATATGTGCTGTAAATAGGTAATTAGGGTTACAAGCGGTATATCATGGCACGGTCTGATGTCAGTAAGAATATGTGCTGTAAATAGGTAATAAGGGTTACGAGCGGTATATCAAGGCATGGTCTGCTATCATTAGGAATATTTGCTGTAAACAGGTAATAAGGGTTACGAGCGGTATATCAAGGAACAGTCTGATATCATTAGGAATATGTGCTGTAAACAGGTAATAAGAGTTATGAGCGGTATATCAAGGCATGGTCTGATATCAGTAGGATATGTGCTGTAAACAGGTAATAAGGGTTACGAGCAGCATATCAAGGCACGGTCTGATATCAGTAGGAATATGTGCTGTAAGCAGGTAATAAGGGTTACGAGCGGTATATCAAGGCACGGTCTGATATCAGTAGGAATATGTGCTGTAAACAGGTGATAAGGGTTACGAGCAGTATATCAAGGCATGGTCTGATATCAGTAGGAATATTTGCTGTAAACAGGTAATAAAAGTTACGAGCGGTATATCAAGGCATGGTCTGATATCAGTAGGAATATTTGCTGTATACAGGTATTAAGGGTTATGAGCGGTATATCAAGGCACGGTCTGATATCAGTAGGAATATGTGCTGTAAACAGGTAATAAGGGTTATGAGCGTTATATCAAGGCACGGTCTGATATCAGTAGGAATATGTGTTGTAAACAGGTAATAAGGGTTACGAGTGGTATATCAAGGCACGTTCTGATATCAGTAGGAATATGTGCTGTAAACAGGTAATAAGGGTTACGAGCAGTATATCAAGGCATGGTCTAATATCAGTAGGAATATGTGCTGTAAACAGGTAATAAGGGTTACGAGCGGTATATCAAGCCAAGATCTGATATCAGTAGGAATATGTGCTGTAAACAGGTAATAAGGGTTACGAGCAGTATATCAAGGCACGATCTGATATCAGTAGGAATATGTGCTGTAAACAGGTAATAAGGGTTATGAGCAGTATATCAAGGCACGGTCTGATATCAGTAGGAATATGTGCTGTCAACAGGTAATAAGGGTTACGAGCGGTATATCAAAACACGGTCTGATATCAGTAGGAATATGTTCTGTAAACAGGTAATAAGGGTTATGAGCGGTATATCAAGGCATGGTTTGATATCAGTTACAATATGTGCTGCAAATAGGTAATAAGGGTTATGAGCAGTATATCAAGGCACGGTCTGATATTAGTAGGAATATGTGCTGTAAACAGGTAATAAGGGTTACAAGCTGTATATCAAGGCACGGTCTGATATCAGTAGGAATATGTGCTGTAAACAGGTAATAAGGGTTACGAGCTGTATATCAAGGCATGCTCTGATATCAGTAGGAATATGTGCTGTAAACAGGTAATAAGGGTTACGAGGGGTATATCAAAACACGGTCTGATATCAGTAGGAATATGTGCTGTAAACAGGTAATAAGGGTTACGAGCAGTATATCAAGGCATGGTCTGATATCAGCAGGATTATGTGCTGTAAACAGGTAATAAGGGTTACGAGTGGTATATCAAGGCATCGTCTGATATCAGTAGGAATATGTGCTGCAAATAGGTAATAAGAGTTACAAGCGGTATATCAAGGCATGGTGTGATATCAGTAGGAATATGTGCTGTAAACAGGTAATAAGGGTTACAAGCTGTATATCAAGGCACGGTCTGATATCAGTAGGAATATGTGCTGTAAACAGGTAATAAGGGTTACAAGCTGTATATCAAGGCACGGTCTGATATCAGTAGGAATATGTGCTGTAAACAGGTAATAAGGGTTACGAGCTGTATATCAAGGCATGCTCTGATATCAGTAGGAATATGTGCTGTAAACAGGTAATAAGGGTTACGAGGGGTATATCAAAACACGGTCTGATATCAGTAGGAATATGTGCTGTAAACAGGTAATAAGGGTTACGAGCAGTATATCAAGGCATGGTCTGATATCAGCAGGATTATGTGCTGTAAACAGGTAATAAGGGTTACGAGTGGTATATCAAGGCATCGTCTGATATCAGTAGGAATATGTGCTGCAAATAAGTAATAAGAGTTACAAGCGGTATATCAAGGCATGGTGTGATATCAGTAGGAATATGTGCTGTAAACAGGTAATAATGGTTACGAGCGGTATATCAAGGCATGGTCTGATATCATTAGGAATATGTGCTGTAAACAGGTAATAAGGGTTACGAGCAGTATATCAAGGCATGGTCTGATATCAGTAGGAATATGTGCTGTAAACAGGTAATAAGGGTTATGAGAGGTATATCAAGGCATGGTATGATATCAGTAGGAATATGTGCTGTAAACAGGTAATAAGGGTTACGAGCGGTATATCAAGGCATGGTCTGCTATCATTAGGAATATTTGCTGTAAACAAGTAATAAGGGTTACGAGCGGTATATCAAGGAACAGTCTGATATCATTAGGAATATGTGCTGTAAACAGGTAATAAGGGTTATGAGCGGTATATCAAGGCATGGTCTGATATCAGTAGGAATATGTGCTGTAAACAGGTAATAAGGGTTACGAGCGGTATATCATGGCAAGGTCTGATATCATTAGGAATATGTGCTGTAAACAGGTAATAAGGGTTACTAGCAGCATATCAAGGCACGGTCTGATATCAGTAGGAATATGTGTTGTAAACAGGTAATAAGGGTTACGAGCGGTATATCAAGGCACGGTCTGATATCAGTAGGAATATGTGCTGTAAACAAGTAATAAGGGTTACGAGCGGTATATCAAGGCACTGTCTGATATCAGTAGGAATATGTGCTGTAAACAGGTAATAAGGGTTGGGAGCGGTATATCAAGGCATGGTCTGATATCAGTAGGAATATTTGCTGTAAACAGGTATTAAGGGTTATGAGAGGTATATCAAGGCACGGTCTGATATCGGTAGGAATATGTGCTGTAAACAGGTAATAAGGGTTATGAGCTGTATATCAAGGCACGGTCTGATATCAGTAGGAATATGTGCTGTAAACATGTAATAAGGGTTACGAGCGGTATATCAAGGCACGGTCTGATATCAGTAGGAATATGTGCTGTAAACAGGTAATAAAGGTTGCGAGCGGTATATCAAGGCATGGTCTGATTTCAGTAGGAATATGTGCTGTCAACAGGTAATAATTGTTATCAGCAGTATATCAAGGCATGGACTGATATCAGTAGGAATATGTGTTGTAATCAGGTAATAAGGGTTATGAGTGGTATATCAAGGCACGGTCTGATATCAGTAGGAATATGTGCTGTAAACAGGTAATAAGTGTTACGAGCAGTATATCAAGGCACGGCCTGATATCAGTAGGAATATGTGCTTTAAGCAGGTAATAAGGGTTACGAGCGGTATATCAAGACAAGGTCTGATATCAGTAGGAATATGTGCTGTAAACAGGTAATAAGGGTTACGAGCGGTATATCAAGGCACGGTCTGATATCAGTACGAATATGTGCTGTAATCTGGTAATAAGGGTTACGAGTGGTATATCAAGGCACAGTCTGATATCAGTAGGAATATGTGCTGTAAACAGGTAATAAGGGTTACGAGCAGTTTATCAAGGCATGGTCTGATATCAGTAGGAATATGTGCTGTAAACAGGTAATAAGGGTTACAAGCCGCATATCAAGTCATGGTCTGATTGTAGGAATATGTGCTGTAAACGGGTAACATTGGTTGTAGATGATTGTGACACCCCAAACCCATGTGTAAAAATGGGAAAAAGGGTTGTGAATGGATGGAATTTATCTCAGGAAATGGCTAGCTATTTAATACTTTTCACTTTTGGCTAACTGAAGCGTTTTTTCCATTAAAAAGACTGAAATTGCAGTTTTACTGGCAGTAGAAAGATATCCTGAGCTATAAGGTGTGGAAGTACGTCAGGAGGCTGAAAGTGGTATTTTTTTATCAGCCAGGGGGCTTTTAACTTGATTTAGTCACTTTTCTTTGAGGCTATAAATTCCTTTGCTCATTACACAGCAGAATTTAGCAGTGTCTTGTATAAATGCAGGCAACTTAGAAACCTAAAAATCTTCCACTGTAACTTTTCCAATATTCACTTGCATAAAAAGCAAGCTGTTTGCATCTTAAGGAGCACTGCTGCATGACTTCAGTCACACGTAGCCTAGTTGTAGTTTCTACCCTCACAGCGCCCACATTAGCCTATTGTATCACCACCTTGTAGTTCACCTAAAAAAGATCTGACCCCATGGATAAGCACTTTTCCAATTTCTCTGCCAGCAGCTTGGTAGCTATGTGAATCCTGAGACAATGACGACCATCTGTGGAAAACTGGATACAGTATGGGCGAGATGTAATGGCACAATGTCACCAGAGGCAAAACTCTAACACAAAAGCACTCAAAATAACACACAGGGTATAGGTAACATAAGCATTACACCCACCTACATAGTACTGACCCAGCACATAGACGAAGATATGCTGAGACACATAAAAGCAAGCTTCCTAAAATCCAAAGACCTCCTATACATTTGTCCTACAAAAATAATCCTCATCAACCCCAAAAGCAATCCCCCAAAACAACACACACAGCCACACCCTTTGGAGCCTCCGCTGCAAAGTCCATAAGACAAGCCAACACACTACCCAATATTTTAATCATAGGAGACTCCATTGTGAGACTAGCAGGTGTCCTGCTCACCAGGCAAAATAAGGTGAAAGTGATGGTCAGTTGTCCATTAAGGGCCAGAATCCACCAAATCACCCATGCATTTAAGTCAATAGACCACAAATACCTGCATGAGTCAGTCATAGTCCGACTTCAGACCAGTGACATTTGGAGTACCACAGGGTTCAGTCCTGGGTCCACTCCTGTTTGGTATCTACTTTTCTGAAGTACAGGCTAACACAGAAGGTCTTTGGCTAATAAAATTCGCAGATGACTGCAAACTAGGAGCCATAATCAAAACTCCTAACGATGTGGACATCCTACAAAAGGGCCTCACTGAGACTGATGCCTGGTGTCAAAGCCATGGCCTTAAGCTCAATCCCATAAAGTGCGTTGTCATCCCCTTTGGTAAAAACTCTGTACCCTTGAGCTACCACATAGGTGGTAGTCTACTTAACACTGAAAGTGTGATGAGACCTTGGGACACAGGTGGACAGTAGTCTCTCCTTTGATAATCACATCACCACAGTAGTCAGGAAATTCTTCTATGTGGCACACCTCATCACAAAAGGTTTCTCATCCAGGAAAAAAGAGGTCATTGTTCCCCTCTACTCATCACTCATTAGACCCATTATAGAGTACCTTTTGGTATGTACCTCACAAGACATCTACAACAACTGGAAAGGCCACAGAAATACCTCACAAAGAGGATTACCGGCCTCAAACAGATGTCCTACACAGACTGTCTCAAAAAACTCCAGCTTTACTCTGTCACATGTCGCCTACTCGGAGGTGATCTTTGCCTAACATACAAAGCTATGTCAAACCCAGAGCTGTTGGACATGCTCCACTAAAAGAAATCCCAATCCCTCCGAGCTACACGCTCTAGGGACCTAAACCTTGTCACCACAATAAACAGAACATGCTGGAAGGATAGATTCCTGTCCCAGAGACTTCCCATACTCTGGGACAAAGTACCTATTTATATCAAACAAAGCTTCTCATTAGCACTCTTCAAGAAAAATCTTGATAATTGGATGGGAAATGGGAAATTCACCCCGGGGATCACCTATGTGGCTCTGCTCAACAGGGGCACAAGAAAATAATTTTCTTGGGTGGCGAAAGCCAGGTTACCTTTTTGGCTAGGCCTATATAGGCCGTAGGGCAAATAGCCTAGTACCTACCTATGAATCTATGTGGGTGTAAATGACCAGAAACATCCCTCTCTGGACTGTATGATGAGAGACATTATGGAGCTCTCCGACTGTGTCCCAGGCAGGTATGTGCCTAGCATTGAGCAGCATTTACCCTGACTAAAGATGATGTTATAATATGAACAAAAGATGATTAACTTCAGTCATTGGCTCTGTTCACCAGAAGATGGAAAACTAACTGCCCACCTACTGCCGAAGATTTCTTGTCTTCAATGAAAGACCTGGCAATCAAGGAAACTAAGACCAAACAGCTTAGACTCTATCCAAAGACATTTGTTAATAATCCTTGGATAAACGTTTTATCATTTATTAAGACTCTACAAAGGGATCATAACTCTTTCTGAACTGATATTTACATTAAGAGAACTTGTTTATTTTTACTTGTGATTTGCAGTTCTACTTCAGGCCTATGTACATACTGTAAATAGTTTTCTCTTTTTTATTTAATATTTTGTCTTAGAATGAGAATACTTTTGTCATTTTGTTTTCTCTTATTTTTTCATGGAAAATTTAATAAATGATCGGAAAAAAATGATTGACTTTATTTCTGGTGTCATTCAAAGGAGATACAGTATTTGTCAGCATGGGAGGATATGCTTAACAGACCACGTTGTTTTGCCAAGGATGGTCTGTACCTGCCCCCTCTAAACTTTCAAATATTGGCTAAAACTTTGTCCTTTCCCATAGTGCCTTTTTTAGGCAATGCCAAACTGACAAGCCTTTTGATGTAGCAAAACCAACCTGAGGGAAACTAAAGGTGTTACTGTTGAGTGCCAGGAGCCTAAACCAGAAACTCCACTCCATCTGGGCACTCCTCACCCTGGAGAATGCGGACATCTGTGTAGTTATTGAGACATGGTTTAAAGCCACAGAGAGCACCCTGGCAATGCAGGGCTGCAATCCCTTCCACACATTCAGTTCAGCTACTGCACAAGCTGGAACAAATGGTCATGTCATTTCAATCTATATCAACAACAATCTCACCTGGGGAATAGTCAGTTAGGATGACACTCTTGAGCTTCTCCATGTCCAGATTTCCATAGACAAAGTCCTATATGATATCCTTGAAAGCTATAGGTCACCCTCTATAACCCAAGTAACCCTTAACTTATACTTGGGCATGCTGGAGGCCCTCACCATTCAGCCCAATACTATATTCATGGGCAGATTTGATTACCCAGTTATAAACGGTGACACTTACACTACCCCGAATTTTACAGGCCCATAAATTCATGGACTTTGTAAATACAAGCACCTTGGACCAGATAATCCATATGTCCACTAGGGGTGCAGTCATACTTAACCTGGTACTCACAAACATGGAAAATGCTGTAACCCCTAGTGTTGTGTACTGTCTGGTCAGATCAGATCACAAGGATATGTACCTTCTTAATAAAAACTGATTCTGTGACCTCACCTAACCTAATAACATTTAGGAGTTATTCTAAGCAAACTTCCTGCTACTAAGTAATAACCTGTCAAAACTTCAAGCCCTGTAAACCCTGAGAATGTAACTGCATATGCAGTATTTTTCAGAGAAACCCTGTACAATCATGTCAATAAATACATAGAGACAGCTGTGCCTACCAGAAATAAGCCCAAAACTCAAAAAACAAACCACCCTGGTGAAATCTAAACATAAACAGGTTGTACAACAAAAGAAAAAAAGTCATAACCAAAATTAGGAAGTGCTGTGTCCAATATGATAAAAACACTCAAGCTAAACAATTAAGAGGGGCAATTAAGTCTAATAAAACCAAATTTGAAGCAAAGATAGCCTCCCAGGCAAAGAATAACCACAAGACTTTCTTTAGCTATGTCTGAAACCTCAAAGGCAGCACACAGCAGTGTGCAGAACTGATTGTAAAAACTTCTCCAAAGCCAACTTCCTGCTACTGAAGTCAGAAGTGACAAACTTCACAACACCCATGCAGACAGGATCTGGAAGTTCAACTGCAGAATCCTACACTAAGGCACTGTACGAGCACATCCACTCATGCATGAATCGTGCCATCCCAATAGAACCAAGATGCTCTTCTTCAAAAAAAGGAAGCCAATTTGGTGGTCCCCTGCTATAAACAAACTATACAACAGAAGGAAGAACCTGTTGCCGAAAAGAGGAAAATCCCAGGATGCAAAAAAACTCCCTCACCAGCTTCAGTAAGAAGCTGAGATCCCTTATAAAATCCTCAATTGCCAAAGATTCCAAAGACAACCAAAAGGCATTCTATAGTTATGTCAAGAATCTATATGGCAATGCTCAGATCTGCTCTGAGCTACAACAGAATGGCATTAAATATACTGATCCCAAGGATATTGCCAATATCTTGGCAGATCAATTTAGTGCCAACATCACCCCTCTCTCACCCCCTAAAGGGCCCATCTCAATACCAAAAGATTGCCAAATTCTGATAATCACAGCCATACAGGTAGAAACAGCACTCTCCAAAGCTAAGAATACAGCATCCATGGGACCAGATGACATCCTGGGCTGTGTACTACATGAACTACAAAATAAACTGGCACCCCACCTAAGTGTCATGTTTAATCATAGCCTCACCTCAGGCTTTGTGCCCACTGAGTGGCGCACAGCTACAGTTATCCCGCTCCACAAGGGAGGATCCACCTTGGATCCCGGGAACTACCGTCCCATCAGTCTGACAAGCCTGATCTGCAAGGGCATGGAATGCATTATCATGGAACTTATAAACAAAGACATTGGCAACCTTCAAACACTGGACCCCACCCAGTTTGGGTTTGTGAAGGGCCAATCTTGTCTCCTGAATCTGATTGACTTCTTCGAATCGGTCTCCAGAGCTTTGACGAGGGTAAGGCGGTCCACACAGCCTATCTGGACCTTGCCAAGGCCTTCGACACCATCCCCCACTCTGGAATCATAGATAAACTTACTAAGCTAGGCATAAATCCCTACGTCACTCGATGGGTTGCCAACTGGCCTACTGACAGAACCCAGACTGTAAAAGTAGCCGACTCTAAATCCAGTTTCAGACAAGTGACAAGTGGAGTACCTCAGGGTTTAGTCCTGGGACCACTCTTGTTTGGCATCTACTTCTCTGAAGTACAGGCCAACACTAAGCGACTCTGGCTAACAAAGTTTGCAGATGACTGCAAACTGGGAGCCATTATTGAATCCCCAAAAGATGTGGATATTCTACAAAAGGGCCTTACAGAAACAGATGCCTGGTGCCAGAGCCATGGGCTCAAGCTTAATGCCAAGAAATGTATAGTTATCCCCTTTGGAAAAAAACATGTACCCATGAGCTACCACATAGGTGGCAGGACACTAAACATCGAAAGTGTGATGAGAGACTTAGGGACACAAGTGGACAGTGGTCTCACTTTCGATAACCAAATCGCCACAACAGTCAGGAAATCCTTTTATGTGGCACACCTCATCACTAAGGGATTTTCATCCAGAAAAAAAGAGGTCATTGTCCCACTGTACTCATCCCTCATTAGACCCATTATGGAGTATAATGCCCCATTTGCTATGTACCTCACAAGACATCTGCAACAGCTGGAAAGGCCACAGAAATACCTCACTAAAAGAATCACAAGCCTAAAGCAGATGACATATGCCGACCATCTAAAAAAACTCCAGCTATACTCTGTGGCATATTGTCTACTCAGAGGTGATCTCTGCTTAACATACAAGGCCATGTCAAACCCTGAGCTGTTGGACATGCTCCACTTAAAGAAATCCTAATCCCTCAGAGCCACACACTCCAGGGATCTAAACCTTATCATCACAATGAACAAGACATGCTGGAGGCATAGGTTCCTGACCCAGAGACTCCCCATACTCTGGAATAGACTGCCCATACATGTCGAGCAGTGCGCCTCATTGGCCCTGTTCAAAAGAAACCTTGATGATTGGATGGGAGATAGGAAATTCACCCCGGGGATCATGTCAGTCACCCTGCTAGACAGGGGCCCAAAGAAGTAAATATTGTGGGAAGAAATTTCCAGAGAATTGTTATGGCTAGGCTTGCATAGGCCTTAGGGCTGATAGTCTAGTACCTATGAACCTATGAGCCATCTACATGCAGTTGGAAGATATAGCAAATCAGCTGGTTAGCAAATTCAGCTACAGTTTTAACGACTTCTATCCCCAGTTGCTTCCAGGAAATACAATTAAACAACCCCCCTACTATCACTAGGTCCTAGGTGCACTCGCTAAGGCCAAAGCTACTGCATCAATGAGCCATAATAGCATCCCAGGATTCCTCCTGCATAGCTTGAAACATGATCTATCAGGACCACTGGAGTCACTATTTCACCATAGCCTCCAGACAGGCTTTGTGCTATGTGAATGGAAAACTACAATTGTCATGCGTGGGCTGGCCATCAACTGACCCCGGGAACTACAGACCCTTAAATCTGACTAGTCTCATATGCAAAAGCATGGAAAAAGTATCATGGAAATGATTAATAAGAGCATAGAAAACCTTCTAATGCTGGATCCAACCCAGTATGGGTTCATCAAGGGCAGATCATGTCTACTCAGTCTGGTGGACTTCTTTGAGAAGGCCATGGAGGCAATTGATGAGGGAAAATGGTGCATGCTGCTTGCCTTAACCTGGCCAGGGCATTAGATACAATACCCAACTCAGGTGTTGTAAACAAGCTCATGGGCCTGGCTAAGGCATTGATACAATACCACACTCGGGCATCATATGGCTCTGAGATTGGATCCATGAAGTTAAGATAGGGGAGGACTCCTCCACAAAGAGGCTGGACACTAGTGGAGTCCCTCAGGGTCTGCTCCTTTCTGACATCTACTTCTTGGAAGTAAAGACTTATGTCAAGGACCTCTGGATGACCAAGTTTGCAGATGATTGCAAACTAGGAGCAGTCATACAATCCCCTTAAGAAAATAACATCCTACAGGAAGGACTAACACAGACAAATGACTGGTGTCAAACCACAGGTTAAAACTCAGTGCCAAGAAATGTATAATACTATCCTTTGGGAAGTTGGCCACTCTAGGAACTTGCCTCACTGATAACACATCCCTAAGAGTAGAACCAGTAGTCAGGGATTTGGCTGTACATGTAGATAGCAACCTGGCTTTCAACCAACATGTGTATAAGATAGTAAGGGAATTATTCTATGTTGCTCAACTTATCAACAAAGTCAGGGCATCTAGGTCCAAGGAAGTCATTGCTCCACTGTAATCAGCCCTCATTAGGTCCATCATTGAGTACAATGACCCTATAGTATGTACCTGACCAGGCACATGCAAAAATGAGAACATCATAGGTTCATAGGTGGATACTGGGCTAACAACTACTACGGCCCTTAAAAGTCTAGCCGTGCAACCTAAATGTGGTCCACAAATGAATTTATATTTGATTTATAGGTGGTGATTTACTGACTGCCTCTGTCCATCAGCGACATAGGAGCCAGACCGGGGGTAAATTTCTGATTACCCATTAATTGGTCCAAGTTGTGCTTAAACAGAGATAGGGAGGAGCTCTGCTTCACGTGGATGAGGAGTCTGTTCCAGAGAATGGGAATTGTCTAATAAACATATCTGTCTCTCCAACATGTCCTATTTATGTTGCATGCAAAATTTAGGTCCTTTATTCTACTAGTTCTGATGTTTGTTTTGCAGATGTGCAAAAGATTCATCAAAACAGGGTCTAGGGATGCCTTGCATGTAGGGCAAAGATCACCTCTCAGAAGTCTGTATGATACCGAGTAAAGTGACAGGGCTTTGAAGTGATCAGCTTAGGACATTGTGTTTACTCCCTGTACTCTTTTTGTAAGGAACCTTTGTGGATGCTTCAATTGCTGCATGTGTCAGGTCAGGTACATACTGGGCGGGGGGGGGGGGGATTATACTCAATGATAGGTCTGTGGCACCATTAACCACTTCAGTACATTGCTGTGTAATGCCCTTGAGGTTCCTGGATAGTTGTAGAAGGCCTTATGGTTATCTTTCACCTGGAAGGATATCTTAACATCACAGTTGGCTTTGCTTGATTTAATTAGCCCATTTAGTTGGCTATTTACTTTAATAAGAACGTTTTTATCTTTATGGGAATTTCCCTTCTTGATTTGATTTTTGCCATAATTTTTCCTTTTGTTGTATATCCTCTTTAATTTGAGATGCCACCAGGATGGTTTGTTTCTGGGGATAGTTCTGGACTTACTTCTGGTAGGTACAGCAACCTCTGTGCAACCATTGACATGGTTATGGAGAGTTTCTGATAGCAATTTAGCACAGGCTGGTGTGTTCTTGAGGTTTGGAGGGCATTGAATTTTTGACAAACCATCATTTAATAAGTAATTTGCCTTGGAATAGTTCCTGTTACTGGTTTTAAAGGAATTATGGCATTGATTTTGATTTTAAGGAGACAGTTTTATGCTCAGACCTTACCAGGTAGGATGAGACAGCAGGGGGTGCAGCATTCTCCCATAATTCTGAGCACAAGGTCCAGTATGTTGGAGACTCTAGTGGGCATATTAACTATTTGGTCATGGATGTTTGTATTTACAAAGTCCAGTAATCCCTATGGCTGCTGATTTGAGGCCTTGTAGGATTCCCAATCTACAGAGGGGTTAAGTTGGATAGTAAGTGTCTCCAGTATGTTGAAGTATGCATTGAGAGCTTCTTGGGACATGCAGGGTGATGTATAGCTGGCTAGGATATGTACTGGATTTTGTCTATGGTGATCTCCACATGGAGGAACCTTTTTGCGTTCCCTAGAGGTATGCCTGTTATTGATGCATATTGGGACACCTCTACCTTTACCTCTTGATTGGCAGCTACTGGTCTAAAAGTGTGGAAGGCACTGAAACCTTGCACTGCTGGGGTACTCTCTGCTACTTTAAACCATGTCTTGGTAATTCCACAGATATCTATATTCTTGAGTGTGAGGAGAGCTTAGAGGGAGTGTGTTTTTTTTGTTTAGGCTCCTGATATTGAGCAAAACACCTTGATGTTCTGTTGAGTTGATTTTGTTGTGTCAGTAGATTTGTCACTTTGGCATTGCCTAAAAAGGCACTATAGGGGTAGACAAAGCCTTATCCAGTATTCAGAAGCCTAGAGGGTAAAGGTGCAGCCCATCCTTAGCAAAGCACCCTGCTCTGTTGGCCATGTCCTACCAGCTGACAGATATCGAATCCACTTAAGAGCGACACCAGAATGACAGCCATTTCTTGAAATCAGTCATGTTTTTGCTTATACTGTGGCATCACCCTTGGTGAGGGTAATATGCTGCTCAGTGCCAGGCTCTTACCTGCTGGTGTTGTGACATCATCCTTGGAGATGGTAGGATGCTGCTCAGTGCTAGGCTCGTACCTGCTGGTATTGTGGCATCATCCTTGGAGATGGTAGGATGCTGCTCAGTGCCAGACTCATAGCTGGTGGTATTGTGACAGCATCCTTGGAGATGGTAGGATGCTGCTCAGTGCCAGGCTTGTACCTGCTGGTATTGCGGCATCATCCTTGGAGATGGTAGGATGCTGCTAAGGGCCAGGCTCGTACCTGCTGGTATTGTGGCATCATCCTTGGAGATGGTAGGATACTGCTCAGTGCCAGGCTTGTACCTGCTGGTATTGTGGCATCATCCTTGGAGATGGTAGGATGCTGCTAAGGGCCAGGCTCGTACCTGCTGGTATTGTGGCATCATCCTTGGAGATGGTAGGATACTGCTCAGTGCCAGGCTTGTACCTGCTGGTATTACGGCATCACCCTTGGAGATAGTAGGATGCTGCTCAGTGCCATGCTCATACCAGCCTGAGACACATAGATTCCTCACAGAAAAATGCAGGGTGTAAATAGTATGTTCTGTGCAGGATCACCTCAAAGGCCTGTCTCTATACTCTGTTTCCTACAGACTGCTGAAAGGCTATCCATGCCTGCCATACAAGGCATCCTTGGATCCCACTCTGATGGACCTTTTAGTATCTGAAAAATGAATATCATCTGAATTACTCAATCTAGGGATGTAAACTTTGCTTGCAACATAAATTAGACACGTTGAAGAGACAGGTATGTGACTCAAAGAATTCCCCTTCTCAGGAACAAGTTTCCTATCAATGTAAAGCAGATCTCTTCTCTAACCCTATTCAAGAAAAACTACACAAGTGGATGGAAAACCAGAAGTACAGCCTGGGTCTAACACATGTGTCTCTAATGGACAGAGGCAGCCTTTTAGTCCTGCCCTAGCTTGCATATACCCCTTAAAATAACCTCTAAAGCCCCCCCACCCACACACACACACTTGTGGGATACAATTGGGATACTTGGGTTGGCTGATAATGGCCCCAGTGGTTGTTAGCCTAGTATACACAAATGAGCATAAATCTGATAATAGATTTAGTTACCTGTGAAGAAAATAAATTTCTGGCCAAATGGCAGGAGCTGTTTGAGGTGATTGAATGAATAAATGCAGTGAAATGGCAGGAGCTGTTTGAAGTGATTGAATGAATAAATGCAGTGAAATGGCAGGAGCTGTTTGAGGTGATTGAATGAATAAATGCAGTGAAATGGCAGGAGCTGTTTGAGGTGATTGAATGAATAAATGCAGTGAAATGGCAGGAGCTGTTTGAGGTGATTAAATGAATAAATGCAGTGAAATGGCAGGAGCTGTTTGAGGTGATTGAATGAATAAATGCAGTGAAATGGCAGGAGCTGTTTGAGGTGATTGAATGAATAAATGCAGTGAAATGGCAGGAGCTGTTTGAGGTGATTGAATGAATAAATGCAGTGAAATGGCAGGAGCTGTTTGAGATGACTGAATGAATAAATGCAGTGAAATGGCAGGAGCTGTTTGAGGTGATTGAATGAATAAATGCAGTGAAATGGCAGGAGCTGTTTGAGGTGATTGAATGAATAAATGCAGTGAAATGGCAGGAACTGTTTGAGATGATTGATTGAATAAATGCAGTGAAATGGCAGGAGCTGTTTGAGGTCATTGAATGAATAAATGCAGTGAAATGGCAGGAGCTGTTTGAGGGGATTGAATGAATAAATGCAGTGAAATGGCAGGAGCTGTTTGAGGTGATTGAATGAATAAATGCAGTGAAATGGCAGGAGCTGTTTGAGATGATTGAATGAATAAATGCAGTGAAATGGCAGGGGCTGTTTGAGGTGATTGAATGAATAAATGCAGTGAAATGGCAGGAACTGTTTGAGATGATTGATTGAATAAATGCAGTGAAATGGCAGGAGCTGTTCCAGGTGATTGAATGAATAAATGCAGAGAAATGGCAGGAGCTGTTCAAGGTGATTGAATGAATAAATGCAGTGAGCAAGAAGAGCGGAATTCCCACATTAATGTCATGTGTCATGAAAGGGAGTGCAGAATTCTGTAGAGAACGTATCGTCTGATGTTTCTACAAGAAAGACCTGGCAGTCTCTAATGGAAGTAACTATATAAGATTCCCTGCCAAATAACAAAAATGCTCTCGCTGCTTTTTTTACTAAGAAATAAAGGAGTGTTCTCAGAAGTAACAGGGAAAATTAAACTAGTAAACCACAGTATAGAAAAAACACCCAGAGTGAAGGTTAGACTTGGATCTTAGAGTACCAGAGTCTTAGAAACAGTTACTAAGACAAGAAACTGAAAACATTACTTACAGTAGGCAGGCCTAATAGTGCTCATTCCTACACCTGTTGGAAGTATTACACTCTGTAATGACTTTATTCAACTAAATAACATTTCAAAGTTTGATAGCTATTATGCCTTAGGAACCGATGAGTTGACAGAAAACCCTGGAAAGACCAGGTAGTACTTGACAACATTGGGCTTGATGAAGGGACACTGGTAGTTATCATTTACCACCTTCTGCTAGAAACAATACAGCCTTTGTAACCCATTATGATCTCTTATCATCTCACCTACTTGGAACCCAAAACACCTTTCAGAAGCTGATATATAAAATATTAAAGCATCATTCCTAAATGCTGTGGATTATCCTGGTAAAATGGTTTTCATTTAGGAGACGGGGAAATGTGCTTACCTAAGACAGGCCAGTTTGACAGTAAATTTTAATAAAACTAAAGTAGGCATTGTGGAAAGTAAGTGTTTGGGAGACCTTATAGGAAAAAAGGCTAAAAGCATAACTAGAAAAGAAAGAGACCATAAAAAATGGTCTCCATCCTCTCCTAAGAAACAGGTGAAGACGTTCCTTAGACTAAATGGCTAATCCTGGAAGTTGGTACCTAATTTTATGACTGTTGCTTTCCTTTTGGCAGATCTCACAAGAAGAAGCTCCTGTCAATGTGCAACAATCTCTTAAGTCAACGAGAACATTTACTGAACAGACAATTCTAAGTGAAGAGTACCCAGTGTATTATATCAATGGGAAACTGACCAATACTGAGGGGAAATACTCCGGTGTATTATATCAGTAAGAAGCTGAACAATAGTGAAGGGAGATACTCAGGTGTATTATAACAGTAGAAAGCCAAGCAATACTGAAGGGAGATACTCGGGTATATTATATCAGCAGGAAGCTGAACAATACTGAGGGGAGACACACAAATGTATTATATCAGAAGTATGCCAAACAATACTGATTGCAGATAGTCAGGTGAATTATATCAGTAGAAAGCTGAACAATACTGAAGGGAGATACTCAGGTGTATTATATCAGTAGGAAGCTGAACAATACTAAAGGGAGATACTCAGGTGTATTATATCAATAGGAAACTGAACAATACTGAGGTGAGATACTCAGGTGTATTATATCAATAGGAAACTGAACAATACTGAAGGGAGATACTTAGGTATATTATATCAGTAGGAAGCTGAACAATACTGAAGGGAGATACTCAGGTGTATTATATCAGTAGGAAGCTGAACAATACTGAGGGGAGATACTCAGGTGTATTATATCAGTAGGAAGCTGAACAATACTGAGGTGAGATACTCAGGTGTATTATATCAAGAGGAAGCTGAACAATACTGAAGGGAGATACGCAGGTGTATTATATCAGTAGGAAGCTGACCAATGCTGAGGGGAGATACTCAGGTGTATTATATCAGTAGGAAGCTGAACAATACTGAAGGGAGATACTCAGATGTATTATATCAGTAGGAAGCTGAACAATACTGAGGTGAGATACTCAGGCGTATTATATCAGTAAGAAGCTGAACAATATTGAGGGGAGATCCTCAGGTGTATTATATCAGTAGGAAGCTGAACAATACTGAAGGGAGATACTCAGGTGTATTATATCAATAGGAAGCTGACCAATACTGAAGGGAGATACTCACGTGTATTATATCAATAGGAAGCTGAATAATACTGAGGTGAGATACTCAGGTGTATTATATCAATAGGAAGCTGAACAATGCTGAGGTGAGATACTCAGGTGTATTATATCAATAAGAAGCTGAACAATACTGAGGTGAGATACTCAGGTATATTATATCAGTAGGAAGCTGAACAATACTGAGGGGAGATACTCAGGTGTATTACAGCAGTAGGAAGCTGAACAATACTGAAGGGAGATACTCAGGTGTATTATAACAGTAGAAAGCCAAGCAATACTGAAGGGAGATACTCAGGTGTAGTATATCAGTAGGAAGCTGAACAATACTGAAGGGAGATACTCGGGTATATTATATCAGCAGGAAGCTGAACAATACTGAGGGGAGACACACAAATGTATTATATCAGAAGTATGCCAAACAATACTGATTGCAGATAGTCAGGTAAATTATATCAGTAGAAAGCTGAACAATACTGAAGGGAGATACTCAGATGTATTATATCAGTAGGAAGCTGAACAATACTGAAGGGAGATACTCAGGTGTATTATATCAATAGGAAGCTGACCAATGCTGAGGGGAGATACTCAGGTGTATTACATCAGTAGGAAGCTGAACAATACTGAAGGGAGATACTCAGGTGTATTATATCAGTAGGAAGCTGAACAATACTGAAGGGAGATACTCAGGTGTATTATATCAGTAGGAAGCTGAACAATACTGAAGGGAGATACTCAGGTGTATTATATCAATAGGAAGCCGAACAATACTGAAGGGAGATACTCAGATGCATTATATCAGTAGGAAGCTGAACAATACTGAGGTGAGATACTCAGGTGTATTATATCAATAGGAAACTGAACAATACTGAAGGGAGATACTCAGATGTATTATATCAGTAGGAAGCTGAACAATACTGAAGGGAGATACTCAGGTGTATTATATCAATAGGAAGCTGACCAATACTGAAGGGAGATACTCAGGTGTATTATATCAATAGGAAGCTGAATAATACTGAGGTGAGATACCCAGGTGTATTATATCAATAGGAAGCTGAACAATACTGAGGTGAGATACTCAGGTGTATTATATCAATAAGAAGCTGAACAATACTGAGGTGAGATACTCAGGTATATTATATCAGTAGGAAGCTGAACAATACTGAAGGGAGATACTCAGATGTATTATATCAGTAGGAAGCTGAACAATACTGAAGGAAGATACTCAGGTGTATTATATCAATGGGAAGCTGAGCAATACTGAAGGGAACTACTCAGGTGTATTATATCAGTAGGAAGCTGAACAATACTGAAGGGAGATACTCAGGTGTATTATATCAATAGGAAGCTGAACAATACTGAAGGGAGATACTCAGGTGTATTATATCAATAGGAAGCTGAACAATACTGAGGGGAGATACTCAGGTGTATTATAGCAGTAGGAAGCTGAACAATACTGAAGGGAGATACTCAGGTGTATTACATCAATAGGAAGCTGAACAATGCTGAGGGGAGATACTCAGGTGTGTTATATCAATAGGAAGCTGAACAATACTGAAGGGAGATACTCAGGTGTATTATAGCAGTAGGAAGCTGAACAATACTGAGGTGAGATACTCAGGTGTATTATATCAATAGGAAGCTGAACAATACTGAGGTGAGATACTCAGGTATATTATATCAGTAGGAAGCTGAACAATACTGAAGGGAGATACTCAGATGTATTATATCAGTAGGAAGCTGAACAATACTGAAGGGAGATACTCAGGTGTATTATATCAATAGGAAGCTGAACAATACTGAAGGGAGATACTCAGGTGTATTATATCAATAGGAAGCTGAACAATACTGAAGGGAGATACTCAGGTGTATTATATCAATAGGAAGCTGAACAATACTGAGGGGAGATACTCAGGTGTGTTATAGCAGTAGGAAGCTGAACAATACTGAAGGGAGATACTCAGGTGTATTATATCAGTAGAAAGCTGAACAATACTGAAGGGAGATACTCAGGTGTATTATATCAATGGGAAGCTGAACAATACTGAAGGGAGATATTCAGGTGTATTATATCAGTAGGAAGCTGAACAATACTGAGGGGAGATACTCAGGTGTATTATAGCAGTAGGAAGCTGAACAATACTGAAGGGAGATACTCAGGTGTATTATATCAGTAGAAAGCTGAACAATACTGAAGGGAGATACTCAGGTGTATTATATCAATGGGAAGCTGAACAATACTGAAGGGAGATACTCAGGTGTATTATATCAGTAGGAAGCTGAACAATATTGAAGGGAGATACTCAGGTGTATTATATGAATAGGAAGCTGAACAATACTGAGGGGAGATACTCAGGTGTATTACATCAATAGGAAGCCAAACAATACTGAGGGGAGATACTCAGGTGTATTATATCAATAGGAAGCTGAACAAAACTGAAGGGAGATACTCAGGTGTATTATATCAGGAGGAAGCTGAACAATACTGAAGGGAGATACTCAGGTGTATTATATCAATAGGAAGCTGAACAATACTTAAGGGAGATACTCAGTTGTATTATATCAATAGGAAGCTGAACAATACTGAGGGGAGATACTCAGGTGTATTATAGCAGTAGGAAGCTGAACAATACTGAAGGGAGATACTCAGGTGTATTATATCAATAGGAAGCTGAACAATACTGAAGGGAGATACTCAGGTGTATTATATCAATAGGAAGCTGAACAATACTGAAGGGAGATACTCAGGTGTATTATATCAATAGGAAGCTGAACAATACTGAAGGGAGATACTCAGGTGTATTATATCAATAGGAAGCTGAACAATACTGAGGGGAGATACTCAGGTGTATTATATCAGTAGGAAGCTGAACAATACTGAAGGGAGATACTCAGGTGTATTATATCAGTAGAAAGCTAAACAATACTGAAGGGAGATACTCAGGTGTATTATATCAATGGGAAGCTGAACAATACTGAAGGGAGATACTCAGGTGTATTATATCAGTAGGAAGCTGAACAATACTGAAGGGAGATACTCAGGTGTATTATATGAATAGGAAGCTGAACAATACTGAGGGGAGATACTCAGGTGTATTACATCAATAGGAAGCCAAACAATACTGAGGGGAGATACTCAGGTGTATTATATCAATAGGAAGCTGAACAAAACTGAAGGGAGATTCTCAGGTGTATTATATCAGGAGGAAGCTGAACAATACTGAAGGGAGATACTCAGGTGTATTATATCAATAGGAAGCTGAACAATACTGAGGGGAGATACTCAGGTGTATTGTATCAGGAGGAAGCTGAACAATACTGAAGGGAGATAATCAGGTATATTATATCAGAAGGAAGCCAAACAATACTGAGGGGAGATACTCAGGTGTATTATATAAATAGGAAGTTGAACAATACTGAAGGGAGATAATCAGGTGTATTATAGCAGTAGGAAGCCGAACATTGCTGAGGGGAGATACTCAGGTGTATTATATCAGTAGGATGCCAAACAATATTGAGGGGAGATACTCAGGTGTATTATATCAGTATAAAGCTGAACAATACTGAAGGGAGATACTCAGGTATGTTATATCAGTATAAGCTGAACAATACGACCGGAGATACTCAGGTATATTATATTAGTAGGATGACAAACAATATTGAGGGGAGATACTCAGGTGTATTATATCAGTATAAAGCTGATCAATACTGAAGGGAGATATTCAGGTGTATTATATCAGTAGAAAGCTGAACAATATTGAGGGGAGATACTCATGTGTATTATAAGAGTAGAAAGCCTATCAATACTGAAGGTAGATACTCAGGTACATTATATCAGTAGGAAGCTGAACAATACTGAGGGGAGATACTCAGGTGTATTATATCAGAAGTATGCCAAACAATACTGATTGGAGATACTCAGGTGAATTATATCAGTAGAAAGCTGAACAATACTGAAGGGAGATGTTCAGGTTTATTATATCAGTAGGAAGCTAAACAATACCGAGGGGAGATACTCAGGTGTATTATATCAGTAGGAGGTCAAACAATACTGAGGGGAGATACTCAGGTGCATTATATCAGTAGGAAGCTGAACAATACTGAGGGGAGATACTCAGGTGTATTATATCAGTAGGAGGTCAAACAATACTGAGGGGAGATACTCAGGTGTATTATATCAGTAGAATGCTGAGCAATACTGAAGGGGGATACTTTGATGTATTATATCAGTAGGAAGCTGAACAATGCTGAGTGGAGTTATTCAAGTGTATCATATCAGTAGGAAGCCAAACAATACTGAGGGGAGATATTCAGGGGTATTATAACAGTAGAAAGCTGAAAAATACTGAAGGGAGATACTCAGATGTATTATATCAATAGGATGCCAAACAATACACTAGTGTATTATATCAGTAGAAAACTGAACAACACTGAAGGGAGATACTCAGGTGTGTTATATCAGTAGGAAGCTGAACAATACTGAGGGTTAATACTCAGGTGTATTATATTAGTAGGAAACTGAACAACACTGAAGGAAGATACTCAGGTGTATTATATCAGTAGGAAGCCACACAATACTGAGGGAAGATACTCAGGTGTATTATATCACTAGGAAGCCAAACAATACTGAGGGGAGTTACTCCGGTGTATTATATCAGTAGGAAGCTGAACAATACTGAAGGGAGATACTCAGGTGTATTATAACAGTAGAAAGCCAAGCAATACTGAAGGGAGATACTCGGGTATATTATATCAGCAGGAAGCTGAACAATACTGAGAGGGAGATACACAAATGTATTATATCAGAAGTATGCCAAACAATACTGATTGCAGATAGTCAGGTGAATTATATTAGTAGAAAGCTGAACAATACTGAAGGGAGATGTTCACGTGTATTATATCAGTAGGAAGCCAAACAATACTTAACGGAGATGCTTGGGTGTATTATATCAGTAGAAAGCCGAACAATACTGAACGCAGATACTCGGGTGTATTATATCAGTAGGAAGCTTAACAATACTGAAGGGAGATACTCAGGTGTATTATATCAGCAGGCAGCTGAACAGTAATGAACGGAGATACTCGGGTGTATTATATCATTTGGAAGCCAAGCAATACTGAAGGGAAATACTCAGCATTATTATATCACTAGAAAGCTGAACAATACTAAAGGGAGATACCCAGGTATATTATATCAGTAGGAAGCTGAACAATACTGAGGGGAGATACTCAGGTGTATTATATCAGCAGAAAGCTGAACAATACTGAAGGGAGATACTCGGGTGTATTGTAGCAATCGGAAGCTGAACAATATTGAAGGGAGATGCTCGGGTGTATTATATCAGTAGAAAGCCGAACAATACTGAAAGGAGATACTCAGGTGTATTATATCAATAGGAAGCTGAACAATACTGAAGGGAGATACTCAGGTATATTATATCAGTAGGAAGCTGAACAATATTGAAGGGAGATGCTCGGGTGTATTATATCAGTAGAAAGCTGAACAATACTGAACGGAGATACTCGGGTGTATTATATCAGTAGGAAGCTTAACAATACTGAAGGGAGATACTCGGATGTATTGTAGCAATAGGAAGCTGATCAATATTGAAGGGAGATACTCAGGTGTATTATAGCAGTAGGAAGCTGAACAATACTGAACGGAGATACTCAGGTGTGTTATATCAGTTGGAAGCTGAACAATACTGAAGGGAGATACTCGGGTGTATTATATCAGTTGGAAGCTGAACAATATTGAACGGAGATACTTAGGTGTGTTATATCAGTAGGAAGCTGAACAATACTGAAGGGAGATACTCGGGTGTATTATATCAGTTGGAAGCTGAACAATACTGAAGGGAGATGCTCAGGTGTATTATATCAGAAAGCTGCACCTTACTGAATGGAGATACTCAGGTGTATTATAGGGAAACACTCAGGTATTGAAAGCGAGTGTCTAGCTAGAAAATTCTTTTTATGCCTTAAATACTATGTGTTTGGTAGATACTTCACTTGGGTAACAGAGCGTACCCCTTTGCTATGGTTATGTAGGCCAAGTAATGGTAATGCAAAGTTGTGCTGGTCGGCACTATCCCTCCTGCTGTTTCATTATACACTAGCATACAGTCCCCGTATAGCTGACAGATATGCTGATGGGTTGTCCATGGGAAATAGCCCATGCTTATAACCCCCCCAGCTTTCTGATGAGATTAATTGTACCACGCTGGTTATGGAACCCATGTGAGTGTCTTTAATGTGTCCATACAATGTATACTTCATTTTGGAGTATGGCAATATTCTCACATCACTTGACCAGACCACAAGGTCTGAATTGGTATGAAAGTGAGTAACCTGGAGGGCTAAACTCAGGAAGATATTTTTCACGGGTCTATGTTGCTTGATCAAAATTTCACAATCTCGAACAAGCAACATCGAGACCCATTAAAGCAAAAGTGCACGTGGGAGAGTTCTGCAGCCTTGGGATTATTCTTTGATTAAAAGATATATGTTTTGGAAGTCCTGTGTGAACTATAAACCATCATAAAGGTACAACTTGCTTTATTTTTAATACTGTAAAGTCAAGAGAACTAATATTTTATTTTGTGGATTATTGAATATATTTAAAAATAGAGAGGGATATACACACATTCTGTCATGACCAGCAAACTTTATACTGTCTTATTTGTGCTGTAGCACCTTTTGTGTATATTTTATTCTTGTTTAGAGAATCAGTGACCTGCAGCTCAACACTCTCATTGGAAAGTGAATGTTCTCCAGCAGGGGTGTTAATCTACAGGTAATGCCCACTGAAAAATGAGTCCGCCATTTCACGGCAGCATATCAAGCTGCTGCAGAGCTCAGACCAAAAATAAGTTAATGGTCACCATTATTTGATGATCACTGAGTAATGCTTTTACTGTTTAGGGATTGTAAAAAAAGGGAACGGCATGCTGATATCCTATCACTCATCCATTGGATCAAGAATAAATATCTACTACTAAATTCAATGAAAACTAAAAGCATACTCTTTGGTACTAATAGAAAACTGCATAAAACATCAAATTATTACTTCAAAACTCCCATAAAATCACTATCTCAATCAAAAATAGCATGTCCAAATATCAGGATATCTGGCTAGATGTTTTTCTTAACTTCCATCTTTACGTGGAAAACACATGGAAAAAAGTAAACTCACTCTTGTTCTGTACCAAAAATATTTTCCCTTTTATCTCCTGCCACTAGAAGAGTTATAGGGAAAGGCACCTTGAATGTAGTCTACCACTAATAGCTGCAGTATCCCAGAATCACTCCAGCAATTCAAACATCTTTGGTGACAATTGCCACTTCATCACCCTCTCCTAAAGAAACTAATGGCAGTGTGTTACCCTAGAAAAAGCTAAATGATGCCTTCCAGTCAAAGATCTGTTATCCTACTTCAGTCATAACTTTTCAAATTACTAGTAATAAATATTCAGCAGTGAAGTTCATAGCACAGACTCTGGCTTAGAGTCTAAGAAATCATAACCAGTCAGGTGTTTTGCTTCAAACTTCTAATTCCAAGTTTCATTCTTCATGCTAGGTTATAATATCTGGGAAACTATTGCAACCCTTTTTAAAGACACTTTGGAATACCTCAAAATTCCACTCAAAATTGGAAAAACATTTTCAGAATCAAGTAAAATGAAACAGTCTCTTACAAAACGTACTCTTTTTTTTTTTTTAAAACAATTTTATCGATTTTAAGTAAATATATATAGACATTCACATGGTCTTTTAGCACAAAAGAAAATGCAGTTCAAAAGGTGTTCACATATACATTCAAATAACAATATTTAACAAATAAAATGAAATTCCTAAAACTATTTACAAAGACATCCATTGATTATTATTGTAATGACTAGTATTTGATTTTCCATGTATATAACACATAAAGAGGCTGAAATTTAATTTATATATCATTATCAATCTCTTTTCAACAGATTCTGTAAACTGACCCATAAATGATAGTTAAAAAGTTTTAATAGTTGTTCTAGATGTCATAGTTGCAATCTGTAACTGGCAAACTTCCATTAAAATTTTCTTAAAATCATTGTAAGTTGGAGAGGATTCAGATATCCAGTTCCTTGTTATAGTTTTCCTGGCTAGTATTGCCTAGAGTAAGGAATATTTAACTTTTTTTACACAGCAAGGTATAGGTGTATTGAAGGTCAAAGTGAAATTGTCTGTGAATATTGCTTGAAGAAGTTCATTGATACTTTTCCATAATAAACTTATTGCAGGACAGTCATAAAACATATGGGTCCAGTCAATATTTATGTTAGACTTAGGTCTGTCACATATGTTTTGTTTTCTATTAATTTTGTTCATTAGTTGAGGGGTGTAGAAAGATCTGTATAAAAATCTCCAGGAAAATATTTTCCATTTAAGTGAAAGTGTTGTTTTCCTTGCAGATTCTAATATATTTGTTTTATCTGAATTCCTTGGAAGTGTGTTATTTGTTATATAATAATAGTTCCAGAAATTAGCTGGGCAACAATATGTTTCTTCTCTAATAAGTCTGTATATAAATGATATTTTGTCTGAATAAGTTTGTTTATGCTGGATAATTGAATTTAAAAAAAACTAGTAGTATGCTAGTGTCATGTTTGTTAGCTGGAGTAATTAGGTCTATCTTATTTTGCAAGAATAGTCTGAGGGATTGTATATTAAGCCAGATGGATTTGTCTAACTGAAATTCACTTATTATCTGATTTATGTCCTTAACCCTTTCATCTGCGATTAGTTGGAACCAATACAAAAGACCCTTTTATTTAAACAAGGTGATTTTTATCTATATCTGAGGATTGTAAGGATTCTTGAGTAAAGGCTATTGGGAAAATTATAAAGAAAAGTTCTTTGTATCTAGAGTGTTTATATATAAAATTTCTAAAATGTATTAATATATTGTGTAAGTAGCTAAATGAATGTTTGGGTATGCTGTGTGTAGGGAAGTAATCTTTAAGTATCCATAATATTGGGTTGTTTATTAATTTCAATTTGTAAGATTGTGGTTTCAATATTAGTAGCATAGCTGAGGATTCCCAAAATATTTTCCATTTGGCCTGATATGAGGTATTTAAAAGTTATGCTATGGATCTAATAATAGCGGGGTTAGAATAAAGGTTCAAATCAGGAAAGGCTATGACCCCTTTGTTCCAACTATAAAGATGGAGTTTGAGTGCTATTCTAGGTTTCCTGGGAAACCAAAAAAAAAAAAATAATAACAGGGAATTAAACTTGTTAATGAATACTTTATTGGGAAGTATTAAAATAGATTGTATAATATAGAGAATTTTAGGTAAAATTACCATTTTAATGATACTTAATCTTTGCTCAGTTGTAAATATAATTGTATTCCATTTCGTTAAAAAGGTTTGAATATTTATATAATATTTATTATAGTTTAGTTTTGTGATTAATTTAATATCTTTAGCAAGGATGATACCTAAGTATGTTATTTGATCTGTGATGAATTTGTTTGTATCATTGTTAATGTTTCTCTTATTGTTTGAATAAATAGGTAGGATCTTAGTTTTATCATCATTAAATGTCAGTCCAGATATATTTTGAAATGTGTTAACGGCTTCAAATAAGGCTGTTATGGAGAAATTATCTCCCTTAGTGGTGATGAGCACATCATCAGCAAATAACTGAATTTTAGAAGTTATTTCATCATTTATTTCCAAACCCCCTATGTTTTTATTTCCTCGTATATCATTAGACCATGGTTGCATTATAAGGGTAAACAGTAAGGGGGATGGGGGCATCCTTGTTTTGTTCCCTTAGTGTTGGGTATTTGAGTTGATGTGTATGTTCCAATTTTGATATAAGCCAGGGTCCCTTTATAAAGATGTATTAGTAGGTTAATAAATTTATCTGAAAAGTTTAAACATTGTAATAATTTGAAAAGATAATTCCAATGTTATTGAGTCAAATGCTGAATTAATGTCAAGACTAACAAGTGACAAGTTGTTTTCTTTCTGTGTGAATAATCAATTAAAATAAGAGACCGTTTAATGTTATCATAGGTACTTCTGTTAGTTACAAAACCGGTCTGGTCATCATTAATTAACTGGGGTAAGAATTTTTTTAATCTATCAGCATAAATATTCATAAACATTTTATAATCAATATTTAAAAGAGATATGGGTCTATATGAAATACATAGGTTCATAGGTAGGTACTAGGCTATCGGCCCTGGGGCCTATACAAGCCCAGCCAAAAAGGTACCCTGGCTTTTGCCACCCAAGAAAATGATTTTCCTGTGCCACTATCGAGCAGGGCCACAGAGGTGATCCCTGGGGTGAATTTCCTATTTCCCATCCAATCATCAAGTTTTTCTTGAAGAGTGCTTTGTTTGATATAGATAGGTAGTTTATTCCAGAGTATGGGAAGTCTCAGGGACAGGAATATATCCCTCCGGCATGTTCTGTTTATTGTGGTGACAAGGTTTAGGTCCCTAGAGTGTATAGCTCGGTGGGATTGGGATTTCTTTAAGTGGAGCATGTCCAACAGCTCTGGGTTTGACATAGCTTTGTATGTTAGGCAGAGATCACCTCTGAGTAGGTGATATGCGATGGAGTAAAGCTGGAGTTTTTTGAGACAGCCTGCGTAGGGCAACTATTTGAGGCCGGTAATCTTCTTTGTAAGGTATTTCTGTGGCTTTTCCAGTTGTTGTAGATGTTTTGTGAGGTACATACCAAAAGGGGCATTGTACTATATAATGGGTCTAATGAGTGACATAATTTAGGGCCCTTACTAGATTTTAGAATGGGCGATATGAATGTATATTTCCAGGATGGAGACAATACTATGTCATTCTGGGCTATAGTAAATAAATTATGGAGTAAAAAAATAGCTATTTTAGGCATAATTTTATATAGTTCAGGTATGATGCCATCATTGCCTGGTGCTTTGTTCTGTTTAAGCTTGTTAATTTGAGTTTGTATGTCAACTAGAAAGATTTATTTGTCTATAAACTGTTGTTTGTTGAGTTTGACATGCAAGTTTTTTTTAATGTATTATTTTATTTTATCTATAGGTTGAATAATATGTGAAGTTTGATTAATCGTGTGAAAATGATGTCTGAATTCATCTATTATGTGTTGTATATCATAAACCTTTTTCCTTTTTCTTAACGAGTATATTTCTTTAATATGATTTTGTTTATTGATTCTTTTGGTTTTATTTGCAAGGTTAGTTAAATGTTTTGGGTTTGCTGAATAGGCAAGGAATTTAAATTTTTCTAAGGAAATCATAGTCTGATGATGTAAGATAGCACTATATTCCTCCTTAGTTTTGTTTATTTCATCTCTAATATTCTTAGGAGTGAACTTGTCATTAATTTTTAAATCTTCATCCCAGGACTTTCTTTTGTTATAATAATGCTGGCTATGCCCTTGCAACTCCCACTCTAATATCACCCACCCCATCCAACCACTACCTTTCTTTCCACTCCACTAACTACCTTGATTATAGCAAGCTCAGATGTTTGTAAGCCTAGTACTTATTATACAGCAGGAACTTCTTATTGTAACATTTGTTAATGTCTGTTATGTACTTCACAGATAGATTCTAGTTGTCTACTGATGTACTATGTTCTTCATCTGTAAATATGTTGTAAGTAATTGCTATGAAAATTGTTAATCGCTATGTAATCCAATGTAACTACTGTCTGTTTGTTTTAATTGTGGAGCTTTTCTCCCCGGGCCTCCGCTGAAAATGGACCTACGTCCAGTCGGACACTCCTGGTCAACAAATATAAATAAATAAATAAATAAATAAATATAATACCATTTATTTATTTGTCCGTATAAGTAAGCTTTTAATGCATCCCATACATATATGTCATGAGAGGGGTCTACCTGACAACACCGACACATCAGAACACCGACAACGAAATCACCGACACCACATAACCGACAGTTCACAAACACGAAACCTCACATGCCCGACACACCATAATACCGACAATCAACAAACAAAACAAATCCCCTGTCCAAAAAGCACACACACAACACAAGCACACCAAAATCCTTACAAACCCACACTAAACCTCATATACACAACTATCTACAACCTTAACCCAAACCCTAACCCTAAGGTCCGTCATTATCGCACACTCACCTAACCTGCGCCCTAACCCTAACTCACTTAACCCACCCCTAACCCAAAGACTATCACTACTGCACACTTACCTAATCCGCACCCTAACCCTAACTCACTTAACCCACCCCTAACCCAAAGACTGTCACTATCGCACACTCACCTAACCCGCGCCCTAACTCACTTAACCTGCCCCTAACCCAAAGACTATCACTACCGCACACTTACCTAACCCGCGCCCTAACCCTAACTCACTTAACCCACCCCTAACCCAAAGACTGTCACTATTGCACACTCACCTATCCCGCGCCCTAACCCTAACTCACTTAACCCGCCCCTAACCCAAAGACTATCACTACCGCACACTTACCTAACCCGCGCCCTAACCCTAACTCACTTAACCCACCCCTATCCCTACAGACCGTCAATATCGCACACTTACCTTACTCACACCCTAACGTCCATCACTACTGCATACTTACACAGCTTTTTCCCATGTCGGTGTTCTCAGTGTCAGTGTTTTCATCCATCAGTCTTCTCAATTGTCGATCTTCTGGCGTCGGTGTTCTCAGTGTCGGCATTCTAAGCTGTTGGAGTTGTCAGGTAGACCCCATGAGAGTTGGATGTTAAGTTGATTTCAGAGACGACTCTGAAGAAGCCAGATTGCTGGTGAAAGCGCTTAGTCTTGGTACTGTATGTTATCAATAAAACGAAGGTTGCTCACTCGTTGGATAGTGGAGTGTGCTTTGTGGTGTTCATCCTATTTTCTATTACATCTGCCCTTGTGGGTGAAATTTTGTGTTTTCAAATGAAGTTGTCTTTCACCATTTTATATGAAAAAAAAAATGCCAAAAATAACTTGTATGTACTTGTTTTCGTTAAGTATGGGGAAAGTTCATGTGTGTGAGATCTGTAAGCTTTATATAGCCTGCTAGAGTGTATAGCCAATGCCTGTGTTTTACCCATTATTATTAAACAGTACCACACAGTTTCTATTGTAGTAAAAAGCATTTTAAATAAATCACTAAACCCCATTAATACATTTAACATTCACATAAAAAAACTGTATTTAAAACTGTAAGAGAGTGCACTTGTGAATCATAGTAAAATGTTGAGAACTTATTATTTCATAATATCACCATAATAATTTAACATATATAAAAGCTTTAAATTAATTATTAAGATATAAACTATGAGATAAAAAACACTATCCAATAAGGAAGACCTCGAAATATATATGAATGTGTTGTAAGCTCTTATTTACTTATATCTATGTAAATTGTATTTAATCTGAATGCTGTTAGTTTAAATTAAGTAGAGATTATAGAGGAAATCTAAAATGTTTATATATGAGACGTGATTATTTTTTTTCATAATGGATTTATTTATTTACCATTTAACTTTGAGATATCTTTATAACAATATTTAAGACGGTATGTTTGTAATTAGTATACCATTTTACCTCAGTTTAAGTAAAAGCTAAAATGATATGTATACTGAAGGTTATATGGGAATGGGAAGGTGAAAAAAAGAAACAGGCTTACCTTGTAAGTAAAACTATCAACAAATAATTAACTCAGTGACATTGTTTCCAGAAACATTACAAACTGCAAACAGATATATTTAAGTCACTTGTTTCTTAGTCTTTTGTTTCTCTGAGGTTTTCCATGTAGGATTAGATGCCATTCTCTTAAGTGTAGGACTATCCCATTCCATCTCTTCTATTTTTCCAAGATCTTATGGTCTTTTACATAGTGCAGAGCAGAGTCCAAGTCTTCAAATATTTTGTGACCCTCCAATGAAAATATCTTCAGCTTCGTAGGGAACAAAAGATGAGTCTTCACCTGTGCTTTCTTCAGTTCCTTTATCAAAGGTAGGAATATTTTTCTTTTAGCTATAACTGCTGATGAATAATCATTGTCAAATCGTATTATAGCTTCATTTGATTTAATTGGTGACTTGGACTATGCAGTTTTTAGAACTAATTCCTTGTAGGAAGATGAGAGGAATTTGACAATGATAGATCTAGGTTGTTTTTTGTTGGATGTATTACTTGTGGTAAGAGAACAATGTGCTCTCTCAATACCAAAAGACATAGCTTCAGTGAGATCAAGAGTTTTAGGTAACCAAGTAGTGAGAAAGTTAGTCATGTTGTTCCCCTCTATGGCTTCAGGCAATCCAAATATTCTTAGATTGTTGCATCTGGATCTGTTTTCAAGATCATCTAGTTTATTTTGCAGGACAGTATTTTGTTTGAGTAAGAATTCCACATTATTTTTATTTTCTATAATTCTTCCATCCATATCATTTAGAGCTTCTTCAATACCTGATATCTGAGATTTTTGTTGTAGTAAATCTTGATGAAGTAAATCCATTTGTTTGGTGGTCTTCTCCTTGAAATTGTCTATTTTGGTATCTAACTTATCAATTTTTGTGGTAAGGTCTTGTATGTTTGTTATCAAAGTCTGAGTCTCTCGTTTAAGGCTGGAATCCTGGTTGCTGGATTTAGTGAAGCTCTTGATGAATTTCTTCAGATGAGAAGAAGTTATCCAAGAATAATTTGACAAGAAAATCTGCTTTCTTTTAGTTTTAAACTTGATAATATTATAGGTGAAGTTAAGTTCTATTAAATCATGTATAAAAGTATTTTCAGTTTTTAGTCTGAAGGCAAAATTCCAGTCAGAATAATATTTCTGTAGTGGAGCTGTTGAATTCCGCTGCTACTCAGTGCCCATCTTGGCCACGCCCCCACAAAATGTACTCTTCACCATCTTATCTCTTACTTTTTGCCTTATCTATATACTGCACTGTACTGAATTACAAATATCTTGTTACCATGTAGCTACCTAGAGGATCTGTACATATTGTATATTAACGTTTATTGTATATTATTCATTTTGAGTTTATTTGATTTTCTCTACGTTGTGTACTTTGTGAGTACTACACTACAGCTAGGTAATTAATACTCATGTTTTTTCTTTTCTTTTTTTTCCTCTTGAATGAGAATGAAATTGGCCAGTTAAAATAGATAAAAGAAAAATAAATAAACACTCTTACCTTCTTCTGGCATCCTCACATTTTGGGGGTTGGCTACCCTAACTAATGGCTTATCAACTAACAGGCAGCATAAGAATTTACTTTGTGTAAGTAACATAATACTGGGTCTATATTACATGAACGAGCGATCAAAATGTCGAGTACAACATACTCGACACATTTTGATCACTCGATCATGTAATCAAAACCTAAAAACACTGAAAAATACAAAATCGAAAGATTTTATTTGTCCCACACCTAACATACAACACACACACATACAACCAATTCATACAAACCCCTACACACTCACATCACTCAAACACTCAAACACATACACAGACACACATACTTTTAAAACAAAGTGGGAGGTTTCACCCCCCCATACCCCCCAATGTGGGGGGCTGTGCTCCCAACACCCCTCCTAACTAAATATACCAACTCCGAGATCACTGTACATTGGGGAAAGGGCAATTTCCTGGTAATCACAAAGCAACTTGTGACACAAGCAATTACCGGGAAGTTGCCCTTTCCCCAATATACAGCGATCTTGAAGTTGGTATATTAAATAAAGCAGCCTGTTACGAAGCCATTCCAAACAGTGTAGCATGTTTATGTCACACACTACATTCACTAGGAAGGCCGACGAAAACATTTCAGAACTCCAGATTTCAACATTTGGAGTCTCCGATTACATGAACGTTCGATCAAAGTATGTTGAGTATCTTGAACTTGATATTTTGATCGCTCGTTCATGTAATATAGACTCCATAATACTAGTGTTATTAATCTGGGGCATTGTGAATATATCAATCACCGTTTGTTGCTTGTTCTTCATATTTTCATAACTGAGAGAGGTACATGTTCTTAAGGGGTATGGTGTGAAAATTTTATGGAGGAAGGCAGAAAAATCCATTGTTACTGTCCATGTATTGTATACTATACTGGAGAGGTTGATATCTGTTTTCATAGGAATATATATAATACTTCCATAAGTAGATTAACCCTTCCGAAATCAAGTGATATGCAAACTGTTGCATGGCATTAGGTGAAATGTTAGATCCATCCATCCATCCATCCATGCATCCATCCATCCATCCATAACCGCTTTTTCCCATTTTTGCACATGGGGTCAGGGTGTCACCTCAACAGTGACATTTATCTAGAGCCAAGGTTTACACCGCCGGGTAACATGTTGAATAAAACCTTTATTGATATTTACACTACATCTTGTATATCCTGACAGATGTTCATTGTTACTTATGTTATTAAATATACAGATAAGTGTATGTTTCATATTTATGTAAATGTTTTAATAAACTAGCAGTCAGAATACAATTTCTTGCTGTTATAAAAAAAAAAAAAAAAAAAAAAAAACCTTCAGTTTGACCAATCTATCTAGGCTGTGCATTTTCCATGGTGTGCAAAGCTGTTTATGAAGGTTTGGAGAAATATCTAATTCTGGGGTTTGTGTGCATTATAATACATTACAGTACTAATGTAAAACTGCAAATAAACTATCACTGTCGGGAAGACTTTTTACTGGTAACATTGCTGTTTGCATCTTTTTTATTACATCTAAGGTTCGCAAAAATATTTATATTTGTTTGGATTCTGATTTTTAAGGTGATTTTCAGAAAATGCTCTGGAATGCAAAAATGTCTGAAGTCTGCCAAGATGTGACACTCCTCTGCTCTGATATGCTAGTGAGCATAGAATACAAAAAAAAAAAACATAAAAATGAAGACAAAAGACACAACTGCAAAACACTTTAATTCACCTAGATTAAATGCCTTCAGCCATATAATACTCCTGGACTAAACAGTATTTCATATTGGCTCCTTAAATACAAAAACATACCATATGAGAAGGAGCACATAATACATTTACCCCAAATAAATACATTCAAAACATTCTTTAACACCCCAGTCTGAGCTGTCACTGCATCTCTTTTGCTTGAATTATAACTGCTCATTTTATCCAGTTGCACTTTCGGACCACACAATACTGTTGAGTGCATCTCTCTGTGTGCCTAAAAGGAGTTTTATAACTGTACGTGTTGACAGCATACACAATGTCATTAACTGCAAGTTCTAACTTTGTCTTCCCCACATGAAAAGCAGTATGCATTTCACATTTTGTAACGTATACCACACTCGCTTTATTGAATGTGTGATGTTCTCTTTCTCCATAAATCCTGCCCATGGACTCCTGTAAGTAATTTGGACTGTTCACCTTATACTTACAAAACTAACACAATCCATATGAGTATTCTGTTTTTATTAAGCTGCCTTTCATTAATTGATCTAACAAGTTATTTAAAGAACTGCCTGTTGTATATGTGAATTATAGAACTGTCCATCTGTGTAGTCTGTACACTAGGATTGGCTATACGAATTCTCCAAATTCTTTTTAATAACCTCCTTAATCATATTACATAATAATTCAGTACCAACCCATATGTAGCATCCATTACCATGTCAATGTTTGGAGCTTCCATTCTGTCTGTAACTGATATAATCCATTTATCTTACACTGACTTCCTATATATCTGATGCCAACAAATCTGAAGTGTACCTTATCTTCACAAATATTCTTTTGACATCATATACTAAAGTCAAACACTCATCCATTCATAGGTTCATAGGTAGGTACTAGGCTATCTGCCCAAAGGCATTTATAAGCCTAGCCAGAATGTGTTGGCTTTTGCCACCCCCTTAGATTAGTTCCCTGTGCCTCTGTCCAGCAGACCCATTGAAGGATCCCCGGGGTAAACTTTCCATTTCCCATCCACTCAACAAGGTTTCTTTTGAAGAGTGTTAGTGAGGAGCTCTGCCTAATGTAGATTGGAATCTTGTTCCAAAGCATGGAAGTCTCTGGGACAGGAATCTATCCCTCCAGCATGTCCTATTTATTGTTCTGGTGAGGTTTAGATCCCCAGAGCGTGTGGCTTGAGGGGATATGGTTTTCTTTAGGTGGAGCATGTCCATCAATTCTGGGTTGGACATGGCCTTGTATATCAGGCAGAGATCACCTCTGAGTAGGCAGTAGGCAACCGAGTACAGCTGGAGTTTCTTCAGTCGAGCTGCATAGGGTATCTGTTTGAGGCCAATGATCCTCTTGGTGAGGTACTTGTCTTTCCAACTGTTGCAGGCGTCTTGTAAGGTACATCCCAAATGGAGCGTTGTAGTCTATGATGGGTCTGATGAGTGATGAGTGGAAGGGCACAATGACCTCTTTTGATCTGTATGCGAACCCTTTTGTGATTAGGTGGGCCACATAGAAGGATTTTCTAACCACTTTGGCAATGTTATTATAAAATTAGAGATTACTATCTACTTGGGTCCCCAGATCCCTTATTATGTCTTCTGTATTTAGGGGACTACCATCTATGTGGTAGTTTGTGGGTACTTTGTTTTTTCCAAAGGGGATGACTGTGCACTTTTTGGCATTTAGCTTGAGGCCGTGATTTTGACACCAGTTATCCATCTCAGTGAGACCCTTTTGGAAGATGTCTGTGTCAGCCAGAGAGTCAGTTATAGCCCCTAGATTGCAGTCGTCTGTGAACTTGGTCAGCCATAGTCCTCCTGTGCTTGCCTGTACCTCTGAGAAGTATATGCCGAACAGGAGGGGTCCTAGGACTGAGCCCTGGGGAACACCACTTGTAACCGGTTTAGAGTTGGACCTAGCTCCTGCAACTCTCACCATGTGAGTTCTGTCTGTGAGCCAGTTGGCAACACATCTTGTGATGTAGGGGTTTATGTTCAGGCTGGTGAGCTTGTCTATAATGCCAGAATGGAGAATGGTGTTGAAGGCTTTTGCAAGGTCTAGGAAGGCTATGTGTACCACCTTTCCCTCATCTATAGCCTTGGTAACTGTCTCAAAGAAGTCCACCAGGTTTAGAAGGCATGATCTGCCCTTAACAAAGCCAAACTGGGTAGGGTCCAGTGTTTGGAGGTTCCCAATGTCTCTGTTAATGAGTTCCATGATGATGCACTCCATAGCCTTGCAGACCAAGCTAGTTAGGCTTATAGTGTGATAGTTCCTGAGGTCTGTTGTGGCTCCACCTTTGTGGAGTGGAATAACCGTTGCTGTGCACCACTCTATGGGTATGTAGCCTGTGGAGAGGCTGAGTTTGAACATGTGTTTAGGTCAGGGGTTAGTTCGTCTTTGAGCTTGTGTAGGACGCAGCCTGGGACACAGTCCAGTCCCATTGATGCTGTGTTTTTGGCTTTGGAGAGGACTGTTTTAACCTGAGTGTCTGTGATTTCAGGGGCTCTACATTTTTCTGGTATGGTATGGGCCCTTTTGGGGGAGGGGGGGTGAAGTTTGCACTGAACCTGTTTGCCAGGATGTTGGCGATATCGGTCGGTTCAGTGTATTTTGTTCCATTGTGCACTAACTCCGAGCAGATCTGAGCATTGCCACTTAGATTCTTGACATAACTAAAGAATGCCTTGTGGTTATCTTTGGAGTCCTTGGCCTATTTTTCTTTCGAAGCTAGCCTTGGATGATTTTATGAGGGATCGTAGTTTCTTGCTGATACTGATCAGGGATGTCTTCCCTTCTTGGGATTTTACTCTTTTCTGTACTAGTTTCCTCCTTCTATTGTATAGCTTGTTTATGGCAGGGGTCCACCAGACTGGTTTCCTTTTCTTGGAGGAGTGAGTCTTGGTTTTGCTTGGTATAGCACGATCCATGCATTCTTGTAGGTGCCTGTAGAATGCATTAGTAAGGGATTTTGCAGCTTGGACAGTGTTATCCTTTAGCATGGAGGCTTTGAATCTTTCCACCTCGGTCTTAAGTAACGCAAAGTTTGCTTTTGAAAAGTTTTTCACTGTGATTTCCTTGTCTGGGGGTGGGGGTGAAATGTGGATATCCAAAGTAATTTGCTTATGGTCAGATCTAACCAGTGAGGGGTTGACCTCCGGTGTAGAACACTGGTCATGCATGTTGGTGATGACCAGGTCCAATATGTTGTCACCTCAGGTGGAAGTGTTGACCAGTTGATCCAGGGTGTTTGAGTTTATAAATTCTAGGAAATGTTGGGCAAGGGAGTTAGAACTTGAGTAGTTCTCCCAGTTAATGTTTGAGTAATTGAAATCACCCAATATCAGGGTGTTTGGTAGGACCTTTATGTTTCCCAGTGTTTCCATAAATGTGGAATGGGGGTCCTGGGACATGGTGAGTGATCTGTAGCAAGCTACAATTTGAATTGCAGTTTTTCCCATTGTTAGTTGCACGTGGATGATCTCTGAAGCATCGTGCTGTGCCACTAACCTGGAGGTGTGGGTATCTTTAATGAATATCGATACGCCCCCACCTTTTGTATTTCGGTTTGGGTTCTGTGGCCAAAATGTATGGTATGAGTTGTAGCCTGGTAGTGCTGGGGTGCTCTCTGGAGCTTTAAACCAGGTTTCTGTTATTGCACATATATCGATTTTCTCCGTACTGAGGAGTGCCTCAAGTGCATGCATTTTGAGGTTTAGACTTCTGGCATTGAGTAGCATTACCCTCAGTTTTTTGTTACTTGTGCTATTTATGGCGGTGGGTTTGTCTTTTGAGCCTTGCGTAAAAAAGGCACTATGGGGGTGGCAAGAGCCTTGTCCAGTATTCGAAAGCCTAAGGGTGACAGGTGCAAGCTATCTCTAGCGAAGCAGCATGGCTTGTCGAGCATGTCATCCCAGGTGGACAGACACTGGATCCCCTTTGAATGACACCAGAAACTTAGCCAATTGTTGAAATTGATAATTTTTTTTTTTATATCGTGGTATCATTCTTGGTGAGGGCAGGATGCTACTCAGGGTCAGGGTCATACTGGACTGGGCTACGTGATCAGAGAGCTCTTCCATGACTCTTTTCATGTAGTCCAGGGCGGTATGGCTCAGGTCATTCACACCAACATGGACAATGACAGAGTCATATTTGTACTTGTTCTGGAGTGACCTGAGTGCATGTGTTATGTGGCAGATTCTGGCACCCAACAGGCAGCTAACAGTAACCTTCTCTTTATTCAGCCTAGTGAGTCGGACGTTAGTGTGCCTGACTATAGAGTCACCTATTACTAGTATGTTGGGTATGTTATTTTGCCTTATGGGCTGTGATTGCGTGGCACTTTGGTTTTGTGAAGTATGTGTTTCATGGTTTATGTTTGGGGGTGGAGATTGCTTGGATGTCTGCTTTGGAGGTCTCTGTTGCTTTTGCAGATTTTTATTTAGAGCATCTGAGTATGTTTTTGTGTATTTATGCGTGTTTTTTGCCAGTGCTGGTTTGATGGGTCTATGTGAGACCAGTGGTGTGATGCAAGTATTTCCCTTCTCCTCTTGACTGTCTGATCCAGTCTTGGGTTGAGAGAGCTTAGCCTCCAGTTTGGCTGTATAAGTGCATCTCTCGCATGTATTAGTGTTTGGTGGTAGGAGTATAAGGTTGTCTGTGTACATGAGACAGTTGTAACATTGCCTTAAAATGCCCAGATTCACCAGTTGGACTGGAGAGTACACCTGAACTGCCTTTTGGACATGCCTGGATAGGTACAGTGAACTATTTTACTGAATGGCTGGTAAAGTCGACTAGGGATCCTTGTCCTTCTATACAGTAAAGGGGAGTCTAGTGCTTGGGTTTATAAGTGTTTGCTATGAGTTTTGAGCAAGTGCCGGGCTGAGAAATGAATGGCTTGTGTGCTTAAGTTGAAAGTGTGTCAAGTTCCAAGGGAAAAATTGAAGAGGAGACTTTGTGGAGCTGGGAAAAGTTATACCCTAGCTAACCAGCGCTGCCCAGCACGCAAAACTGGGCAAATGCGGTTTTTATAGCAAGGAAATGAAAGAGATAGAAATTAGCCCAAAATGAGCAATAAACTACTAATTTCTGAGCTGAAACCACTCCTTCAGGGACAGATAGGCTAATCAAAGCCCTCTCTCACAGGTGAACAGAGAAACTTCCTTCTATCCAAGTAAGGTATGGGCAAACATAGAAATTTGTAACATGGCCCTAAATTCAGTACTAACCTGAAAACTGGAGTATACTAGCTTAGAAAGGCGGGGAACATGTGTGTATATATATATATATATTTTTTTTTTTTTCTGAAAATAAAGCAGATACAATCAAAAAACACTTTAAATGCACAGAAAAGAATATATTGTTATATATCTCAGATCAGAGTTTTAGTCAATGCCCCTAGTAATAAAGTAGGAAGAATAAAGTGCAATTTTATATATATATATATATATATATAACAACTTCCAGCTGAATACCTGCAAATATCAGCCGACGCTATTGCCTACCCAGTGTCACTACTTATCAATCGCACTCTAACAGAAGCAAATATTCCTGATATCTGGAAAATATCCTACGTAATCCCTCTTCATAAAGGAGGCAGTTCTACAGAACCCTCCAATTACAGGCCTGTTGCTATGCTCTCTCCTCTAGCAAAGATTATGGAAAAATGTATTCAAAAACAGTTTATGCAACACCTAATTAACAACCACCTAATGGCAGATACCCAGCATGGCTTCAGACCTCACCTAACGGCAGATACCCAGCATGGCTTCAGACCTCACCATAGCACTACCTCAGCCCTACTTGTCTTCTCCAACACCATAAATCTCCACCGCGATAATAACCTTATTTCCTCTCAGCTCTATTTCTGGATCTGTCCAAAGCATTCGATATGGTGGATCAGCAACTATTAATCAACACCCTACAATCACTTTGTCTAGATCCTAAAGCCCTACAATGGTTTAATTCATACCTAAGTGGTAGAAAACAGGCCGTGCTATGGCAGACCAAACTCTCCACCCTGCTACCTAACACCCTGGGTGTACCACAAGGATCTATATTAGGCCCACTGTTATTCTCTATCTTCATCAATGACTTGAACACTGTCATTCCTAAAGTCAACTGTATCCAGTATGCAGATGATTCCACACTAATTTGCTCAGGAACATCTCCTACAGAATTACAGTTAACTACCCAGTCTACCTTTAACACAATAGAAAACTGGCTCTCAAATCGTCGCCTGATACTGAATCCCAAAAAGACTAAAATGCTGTTATTCCTTCCAACACAAAGGTCTAGCGGCATTAACTTTACAATCAAAGCAAAGGATGGCACAATAATTTTGCCAGACCATTCCACAAAACTACTAGGTGTCACCATCGATAATAATTTAAAATTTGACCTACATGTCAATCAATTGATCAAAACCATCAATAAAAAACTAGGTTCATTGTATAGAATAAAAAGCTTTCTGACTCCCCCAGCTAAAGTTGCCATTGCTCGATCTTATCTTCTCTCTACTCTCCTGTACGCATCCCCTCTTCTCCACAATACTAGTAAGACTGTTCTGAATAAAATCACAATCTGTTACAATCACATCGCCAGGTTTGCTACTGGATTTCCTTACAGGACAGATCACTGCATTAACCTATCTCGGCTTGGATGGCTCCAACTACCTAGTCTAATACTGTATAACCAACTAGTTATGACACACACAATTTTATACAATCCTGAAAACACCCCTGCACTCAAAAACCTGGTTACTATTTATAACAACCCTAGATCACTGCGTTCTTCCAGTAGACTCCTTATCCAGACTTGTAAATCTAATAACTTAGCCGGTGACTCTCTGTTTACTAACTCTGCAGGCAGAAAATGGAACCTACTACCTCCTGAGATTACCTCACTCTCTTCTCTAGGTCAGTTCAAAGCTAAACTCAAACTACACCTGGGGTCAAATCGGACTTGCTACTGTATCAAGCCTGGCTAACTCTTTCTCTAGATTTTGTATAGATGTTATGTGTATGGATTGTCTTGATATTCTTTTGTAAATATACTACTACTGTCTAAATGCTTCTTCACCAAATATTGCATTACGCTGTTCGAGATATGTGACATGTAATGAAGTTTTTGAGATATGTAATGATTTTTTTTTACTTTGGGAGCTTTTCTCCCCGGGCCTCCGCTGAAAATGGACATATATCCAGTCGGACTATCCCGGTTAACAAATGTAAAATAAATAAAAATAAAATAAAATAAATAAATAAATAAATATATATATATATATATATATATATATATATATATATATAAAACAATAGAAAATGAACAAACTGATTTAAACAAGTTACCCAATTAACCAGAAAAAGCTCAAAACTGAGCCCTGTTCCAGCAGTCTTCAATCAGACAAGTTCTAACTGCACACTCCTGCCACTAGGGTGCAAGGGTGCAGGGTAGAGTTACCACCTGTCCCACTTTGAGAGGGACAGTCCCTCTTTGGGCAGTCGTGTCCTGACAAAAAATATTAAAAAGGGCAAATGTCCTGAGATTGTAGGACATAATTATGTCCCATATTTTATGTAATAGTTGCATAAAATAGTTATTTCTGTATCTAAAATACCTAAATATTACAAGAAACATAATAAGCAACTAAACTGCTACAAGAATAAGCTTTTATTTAGGAAAAAAAGTTAAGTTCTATCCTTTGTACTGACCGTGGGTATGTGTCGGCCTGTAAAATCTGATGTGTGTCCCAAAAATGTCCCACTTTGGGCATTTGAAAAGGTGGCAACCCTAGTGCAGGGGAACCTTCTCCAAAAATAGATGGCCTGGATCAGTGCTCAAGTTATACAAACAAAGCTAGATTCAGCATGCCTGAATCTGGTCTATGCTACAGCAACAAGGCACACCACTTTTAAAAAGAAACAGTTCAAATAAGCAGGCACAATAAGCCTGTGACCAGAAATTCCCAGCTCAGAAGGGCAGAATCCATCCTCTCCTCCCACAAGAGTGCAGACCACAAACCTTCTTAATGTAGAATAACTGGCCTGAAGCCCAAGTGCTTAAACCAGAACTAATACACTTTTAGAATAGCAGACACTGAGCCTTCAATCAGCAATTCCCAGCTTAGAAGGATGTAAGCTACCTGTCCTGCCACCACAGTGCAGACCACAAACCTTAATGTAAAACAACCAGTATGAAGCCCAAGTGCTTAAACCAAAAGACTTAGAATAACAGTTCCAATTTAATCAGGTTACTACCAAGCAGTAATAAATGTAGCAGAATAAATAAAATTGAGTATTTTAAGAAGAGGCAAAAGCAAAATAAAGTAGGAGGAATCACAAATACAGTAAAAGCAAATGAATAAACTGCATTTATTTTGTTAGTAAAGTGCAAGGAGAGAGGAAGGAAGAACCTAAGTGGGTTGGCCTTCTCAAATCTTCTCTCTGTATTAAGTAGAGTGAACACTAGACTCAGGATATGATCTCAGTGTACTTGGTTAAGTGAGCAATGAGATGGACTTAGGAGGAGTGTCCAATACAGACTTACAGGAGGGGTGGGCAATTCCAGAGCCACCAACACTAACACCAAGTCAAGAATAGGGAGGGTGGCTGGGGAACTAACTGCAGAGAGACATAGCACAATATTCAGTGAAAACAATTAGGTAACAGAAAAAATGAAATATAGTACTTTTAAAACTGCAAGTTTGTACTTAACAGAAGACTAAAATACACTACTGCAAGTTTGCACTGAACTTCAGCTTCTCATGCAGAAGACAGTCTTGATACTCTAACTAAAGAGTTCTTAACAATATTAGTTTTAAGCCGGTATGGGTGGGCATTGTCAAAATTCACAAAATTATAGGCGGAAATGTTCTTCTTAGAATGGAAGCTGCCTGTGGAATGTAATAATGCAAAAGTATAATTACTTTTGAGTCTGCCTTCTGCTGCTGTGCTTTTATTCAACTTGTTAAATATAACACAGGGAAAGAGAAACAAGGTTTGTTCGACTCAGGTTGCATTCAATTTACTAGACCAGATTATATTTGTAATCATAAGGCAACTAGCAAACAAAAAAATGAAGTAATATGTGTATGTAGAGAATAAAGGCTGTACATATAATACAGGTAGAAATGTAAAGCTTTCGAGGCAAAACTTATACCCGATAGCTTTAGTACAGTGATTTGATAATTTACTAACACTTTTCCCATTTTAAAGAGCTATGGAAGACAGGATTCATGATTATTTGTTGAATAATATTTCCCCAAAGGAAAGCATCTTCAAACTTGCTTAACCATTGATCCTCGTTGCTTTGGAAATTAGAGTATGTGCCAGCTAGTTAAGGTACTAGTACAGATCTTTGAGAGACTAGTTAAGGTACTAGTACAGATCTTTGAGAGACTAGTTAAGGTACTAGTACAGATCTTTGAGAGACTAGTTAAGGTACTAGTACAGATCTTTGAGAGACTTTACTGGTTATCTTTATGCTCACGCCTACCACCTTCACTGTGTGGGTTCTGTCACTCAACCAACTTGCTATCCATCTAACTACACAGGGATCAATTTGGAGCACATTTACCTTGCTAATTATATTAACGTAACTGTCAGGTTAATACATTTATCTAGGTGAGTGTAAGTATCAAATGCTTTGGCAAGTTCAAGATATGCTGTGTGAAGAGCATGTCCACTGTCTGCAGCTTGTGTTATTCTCTCAAAGAAGTTTACAAATTTATTAGATAGAAGTCAACCCATAACATAGCCAAACTACTGGGAGGTGTTCAAGTCTTATAAGATTTTTAATATTGTAGTTTATCATGTCAGTTATGACCCATTCCATGAGTTGGCAGATGAGGTTTATCAGGCTGTAACTGTAGGAGCAGGTCCATGAGTTTGCAGATGAGGTTTATCAGGCTGTAGCTGTAGGAGCAGGTCTATGAGTTTGTAGATGAGGTTTATTAGGCTGATGCTGTAGGAGCAGGTCCATTGCAGATGAGGTTTATCAGGCTGACACTGTAGGAGCAGGTCCATGAGTTTCCAGATGAGGTTTATCAGGCTGTAGCTATAGAGGAAGTTCCATGAGTTTGCAGATGAGGTTTATCAGGCTGAAGCTGTAGGAGCAGGTCCGTGAGTTTCCATATGAGGTTTATCAGGCTGTAGCTATAGGAGCAGGACCATGAGTTTGCAGGTGAGGTTTATCAGGCTGTAGTTGTAAGAGCAGGTCCGTGAGCTGGCAGCTGAGGTTTATCAGGCTGTAACTGTAGGAGGAAGTCCATGAGTTTGCAGATGAAGTTTATCAAGCTGTAGCTGTAGGAGCAGTTCCATGAGTTAGCAGATGAGATTTATCAGGCTGTAGCTGTAGGAGTAGGTCCATGAGATGGCAGCTGAGGATTATCAGGCTGTAGCTGTAGGAGCAGGTCCATGAGTTGGCAGACAATGTTTATCAGGCTGACACTGTAGCAGCAGGTCCATGAATTTGCAGATGAGGTTTATTAGGCTGTAACTGTAGGAGCAGGTCCATGAGTTGGCAGATGAGGTTTATCAGGCTGTAGCTGTAGAAGCAGGTCCATGATTTTGCAGATGAGGTTTATCAGGCTGTAGCTGTAGGAACAGGTACATGACTTTGTAGATGAGGTTTATCAGGCTGTAGCTGTAGGAGCAGGTCCATGAGTTGGCTGATGAAGTTTATCAGGCTGTAGCTGTAGGAGTAGGTCCATGAGTTGGCAGATAAGTTTTATCACACTGTAGCTGTAGGAGCAGTTCCTTGACTTAGCAGATGAAGTTTATCAGGCTGTAGCTGTAGGAGCAGGTCCATGAGTTTGCAGATGAGGTTTATCAGGCTGTAGCTGTAGGAGCAGGTCCATGAGTTTCCAGATGAGGTTTATCAGGCTGTAGCTATAAGAGTAGGTCCATGAGGTGGCAGATGAGGTTTATCACACTGTAGCTGTAGGAGCAGTTCCATGACTTAGCAGATGAAGTTTATCAGGCTGTAGCTGTAGGAGCAGGTCCATGAGTTTGCAGATGAGGTTTATCAGGCTGTAGCTGTAGGAGCAGGTCCATGAGTTTGCAGATGAGGTTTACCAGGCTGTAGCTTTTGGAGCAGGTCCATGAGTTGGCAGATGAAGTTTATCAGGCTGTAGCTGTAGGAGCAGGTCCACCAGTGCATGATTAGTGCTGTTCAGTATGCAACCTGCTGTGTTAGCAATCATAGGTTCACAGGTCCATTGGTAAGTACCAGGCTAGCTGCCATTGCGGGCCATTTTAAGCCTGGCCAGTTTCCATTTTTGTGCTAAAAATAACTGATCCTGTTTGGTTATAGATTGGATGTACTTTTTCTTTAAAAATGTCTGTTTCCTGTAAATTGGAAAAGTTACCAAATAAATGCAACCACACTGATTAATCCTCTTAACTACACAGAAACCACTTTAAAGTATAATGCAAACTATAAAACCAATTCAATTAATAGCTGTAGCTTCCAGTTTAGAGAAAAAACTGTAAAAATGCAGAAAAATGTCAGAACCAAATAAAAAACAATTTAAGTAGCTAGAGAAGAAACAGAACCCACTAAACACATTAAGTAAATAGTAAAATACCTTCAATTAGTAGCTGCAACTTCTGATTCTGAGAAAACATGGTAAAATATAAAAAAATGACAGGGAATACAACAAAGTGATTTAAACAGGCAACTTTAAATGCAGTAAAATAAATGTATGCTTCTGTTTACTGGATGCAGAATGGAGTCAAATTGCCTCTTGTATAGTTTTAACTTGTGCACAGATGCTTCATCTCCCAGTAGTCTTACAATAAGACAACAGTGTCTGTCTGTTTTTGCAACACAAAGCAGCATTCAATGTGCTAAGACTGGAAATGCCTGCACCAAGCCTAAGACATTAACTTTGCTCTGAATATCCTCTCCTTTCTATTCAACTTACTAGGTAAGTGTTCTCCAATGCACAAGCTATTGATGCAAGGCAACACATTGTCAGGGATTCATGTGATTGTATTAAAAAGATATAGCTCTAGCTGATGAAGCCTCCAAATGAGACAGGCAAATTAAAAATATCAACTCCCATAACAGTTGTACTGATTTTTCTAACAGCTGCCAACACTTTATTAAAAAATATAAACGTGGTTATTTTAAAACTACGTAAAAAAAGCTAACTTTATCAATTTATCTGGAATCTGGATTGCCATCAATAGAGTTCTCAGAAAAACAAATCAACAATGACATTTCTCCAAACCTGCCAGAATCTCAGGCTACTGTTAACAGGGTTGTAGACTAAAAATCTGTAACATCAAAGTATGCCAGTCCAGAAGATTATTATAGAAAACATCTATTGGAAATGTATATCTCCTCATATATTCAGCATTCATTGTGTTACTGTAACCAGCACTAGAAAGCTCCTGCTTAAACTGAAAGACCACAGCTGTTCATCTATTGATGTCCTACATATAGGTTCCTTAAATAGTCATATTGCTGTCTGTCTTAAGTAAATTAATTAGAAGAACTCTGTGAAAAGACTCCTTTCTTGAACTCTGGAAGCAGGCAAAGGTAGTAATGTTGTATAACAGTTGAGATCAAACAGGATGGCAAATTACAGGCTTATTAGAATAGTTAGCCCACTATCTAAAATACTTGAATGTGTTGTACAAGTTTAACTCATGAAATATCTAACTGAATACAGCGTATTTACTTTAATACATTTCTATTATTCAGGATCAATAGTTAGGATGGGGTGAAGGGGGTAACTGCTCCGGGTGTAAAGTGGTGGTGGCGGGATGATCGGCTGATCCCCTGTCACTCTTTAATGCATACTGGCTTTTAAAAGCAGGTATTGAATTTGCAGTCAAACCTAAGCATTGTAACACTCTGTATGTGGTTATGTGGTCTGAAATGTAGCAAATGCTTGCTACATCATATCAAGTAGTTTGCTACAATTTAAAAGTAAAATTTTTTTTTTCTCTTTTTCTTATTTAGTAAAACCTGAGTCATGTATAGCTCCATGTGTGGTCTAAACTAACTAAATTGTAGCAAGCAGTTTGTACTAGTTTAAAAGTAAAAAAAAACATTTTTTTTAAGTGAAACCTGAGCACTGTAGTGCTCTGTGCAGGGTATAAACTATAGCAACTGCAACATTTGTAGCAAGCAGTTTGCTACAGCTTAAAACAAATAAATATGTGTTCTCCACTTAAATATGAGGAAAGAGGGTCGGGACATGTTGCAGAAACAGAACCTGTTTGGCTTCATCATTTCAGGAGCCCCTTTTTTTTGTTCTCCCATTGAGGGGGATATTATGTATTTGGCCACCTGGTTTATATGCCAGTAGAAGTAGCAGACTTTTTTTTTGCACTTCACATGTCAAGCTGGGGGTGGGGTGCACATGTTGTGGCTGCTGTCTGCAGGAAGCCAATTGGTAAGACCTTTTTTCTTTTTTTTGCTCTTGACATGAAGAACTGTAGGGTTGGGGGTGCTAGTTCATGGGACCAGCACAGGGCACTGGTTGAACCAGCTATACCTCTGTTTAGGACATGTCACATGAACTACTTTACTAAAATTTGTTGATCACAAAGACAAGGACCTTATTTCTTTTCTTGTTTTCTTGGACTTCAAAGCTTTTGGTGTTATAGACCATCACTTATTTCTGTCTAAATTACAACAGCTCAGATGTTCTTGTACAACATGTAATGGTTCATAGGATCATATGAAATTACTAAGCTGTTAGCCCTAAGGCCCTTACAAGCCTACTCAAGAATTTAGCCCATGTTCCAATAAGTCAGCACCCTATGCCACTGTCCAGCAGGGACAAAGGTGGAATACCATGGGTGTATTTTCTGTTCCCTATCCAGTTGTCCAGGTTGTGCTTAAAAAGGTTTAATGAGGTACTCTGCTTTACGTAGAGAGGGAATCTATTCCACAAAAGGGGGAGTCTCTGGGACACAAATCTGTCCCATCAACACAAGTCCTATTGATGTCACAGACAAGGTTGAGGTCTCGTGTGTGGGTTACTCGAATGGAGCTTGATGTGCAGATATGCAGCAGTCCCATCAGGGCAGGGTCTGAAATTGCTTTGTATGCCAGACAGATGTCACCTCTGAGGAGTCTGTATGAGACAGAGTAGAGGGACAGGGCTTTAAGCCTATCTGTGTAGGGTAGATGTTTGAGGCCCTGGATTCTCCGGGTGAGGAATCTCTGTGGTCTCTCCAGCTGCTGCACGTGCTTAGTGAGGTACATGGCAAAAAGGGCATTGTATTCAATAATCAGTCTTATAAGGGAAGAATACAGGGATGTTATGACCACCTTGTCCCTGGATGAGATACCCTTACTAATGAGGTGGGCCATGTAGAAAGCTTTCTGTACAATGGAGGCAATATGGTGGTCAAAAGTCAATTTGCTATCAACCTGGGTTCCCAAGTCCCTCACGACTGATTGCATGCTTAGTGCCTTATTATCAGTGTGATAATTTGTGGGGACATCATTCTCCCTAAAAGGGCTGATGATGCATTTTGTGGCATTCAGTTTGAGGCCATGTTTCTGGCACCAGTCATTTGTTTGGGTGAGACCTTCTTGGAGGATGTCCACATCACTAGGGGAATTGACGAAATCACCCAGCTTGCAGTCATCTGCAAACTTGGTCAGCCATAGCCCAGTAGATTTGGCCTACACCTCTGAGAAGTATATCCCAAACAGCAGAGGCCCCAAGACCAATCCCTGGGGTACACCACTTGTTATGGGTCTACTATTTGAGATGGCGTCCCCTATTTTGACTAATAGGGTTCTGTCAGTAAGCCAGTTTGCTACCCATCTGGTAACATATGGATTGATGCCTAGTTGAGGGAGTTTATTATACCTGAGTGGGGAATAGTATTGAATGTCTTGGCCAGGTCAAGGTAGGTGGTGTGCACCGTCTTCCTCTCATCTATGGCCCTGGTGACTGTCTTAAAGAAGTCCACTATGCCAGCAACATAGGAGGTAAAACTGATAACACTAATTACACAAGAACCTCCTGTGATAACTCGTGAAGTCAGAGCAGATGAATACTATAATTTAGACATCAAACTTCAGCTTAAGAATGTGCAATCAAAATTCCATTTATTCTGAGGTACTTTAGGAAAAGCTTTTTAATATTCTCTCCTGTGTTTTTATTTAGTGATTATTTGCACAATAACTTTATATAGTATGTTAACCTTCACATGGAATGGAGAATTTTGCATTTTTGATATGACTGGGATGTTTTTATACATAAAAGTTTTTTATACATGCAAATTTTTGTAGGTACAATGTTTATACACAATATGTTTATTTATATATATAATGAATGTGTTTTAATTATTTCAATATGTGAGTTTTACAAGTGCTTTTAATGTAAAAGTATTAAGAAATATGATTTTTTGGTAAATTGGTTTAGGTATATATGTACTGGTCTCTTTAAAAGTTTAATTAATTGGAATAGCAATGGATTTGGTTTAGTATATAAGGAACGTTTTTGTTTTATGGCTGTTCTGAAGAAGTCAGATTGCTAATGCTGAGGGATGAAAGTGCTTAACAGCTGATAAGTGGATTTTGTGAATAACGGAATTTTAATTGCACATTCTTAAGCTGAAGTTTGATGTATGAATTATAGTATTCATCTGCTCTGACTTCACGAGGTATCACAAGAGGTTCTTGTGTTATTGGTGTCTTAAAGAAGTCAACCATATTTAACAGGTATGACCTCCCCTTGACAAAACCAAACTGTGTCAGATCAAGTGTCTGGATGTTGCCAATGTCCTTGTTAATAAGGTCCATGATAATCCACTCCATGGCCTTGCAGATCAGGCTAGTTAGGCTGATGGGTCTATAATTTCCTGGATTGGTGGATGCTCCACCTTTGTGCAAAGGGATGACAGTAGCTGTCCTGCACTTGGCTGGGATGAAGCTGGTACTCAGGCTTTGGTTGAATAGAGTGCCTAATAGTGCTGTAGGTTCCTGCCTGAGTTCATGTAGAATGCAGCCTGGGATGTTATCAGGTCCTATGGAGGCTGTTTTTTTGCCTTTGAGAGGGCAGTGATGACATGCTCCCTAGAGATAAGGGGAGGAGGCAGGTACTGGAGATGTCCTGTTTTACTGATGGAGGACAGAGGAGTGAAGTTTTCACTGAACCTGTCTGCCAGCAGGTTGGCTATATCTACAGGGTTTGTTTATGTGGTGTGCTTGACCACTAGTTCTGAGCAGATCTGGGTGCTTCCCTTGAGATTGCAGACATATGTGAAGAAAGCCTTATGACTGTCTGCCTTGCCAGTCATACCTCAAATGTCCAGTTGTAAGGCAAACTCTCCTGCTTTTTCTTATCAAATGTAGGTATATTACAGGGATCCATTTTGGGACCATTACTGTTCAGTTTCTTTACCAATAATATATACCTACATACACAAGTTAAGTTAATGCAATACACTGATGACTTAACTCTGCTACACTTGGCTAAAAAACTCCTAACCCTCATCTTAGAATTGCAAGACAGATTTAGGTCAGTAAACCAATGGAAAACTAAAGTAAACTAATCCTAAGTGAAAAGAAGACTAAATGTAATTATATTTCAAAAACAAAGATGTAACAGCAATGAACAACATCCATGTGCAACAGTTTGGAGATCATCAGGACCATTAAGATTAGAAAAATACTTAGGTGATAACAATTATTTGTAAACTTAGCTTCCAGGAACATATGGATATTGCAGTTAAGGGCCTCCAGAAAATCCTCTGGTTATTGTACAGGGTACACAGAAAACTAAGAAAAAGATGTTGGTAAGTCAGCTCCAAGGGCTAGGCACATGCAGGTACAAAAGTTCAGGTAACTGTAGGTTATAGTCCAATCCAATGTACTTAATACCAGAAGCTATAAAAACACTGCTTTATTCACCAAGCCAAAATAAAAGTCTTTCTTTTCTAGTTCCAGTTTTAAAAATTGGTCATTCACAAAGCTAAAATCCACTAAGTCTTTCACAATTTGGTCTATGACCATGAACGAAAATACATGGTCTGGGTACCTGGCACAGTGTCTTGCCAGAGCATTATCGTTTTTACCCTTGCTGATTGCGTATAAATGTTCGTACATTCTGTCATAGCGTCTCTCCGTCTTTCCTCACGTAAAATGATGGGCACTGCCCACACTGCCAGATATACAATAGCCTTAGAGTCACATGTATATGATCCCCTAACAGAGTATGTCGTTGTTCTAATAGTAAATTGATCCGAGGTCATTAAATACTTACAATATTTACAAGCACCACATTTTCGTCCCATTTCTATTTTGTTTTGGTACCTTCATTTCAAGTACTCTTTTCATATTAATACCTCTTTTGAATATTATTATGAGGTTAAAGTTCAAAATATTGGCAACATTCCTGTCTAATGTTAAATAACTCCAATATTTTCTAACTACTTTACCTATTTCAGGTGCCTCTGGACAATATGTAAATATAAAGCTGTCATAAAATTCCTATCTATCTCGGTGCTATTAGAACTAGTTTGATCCATGTTTCCTATACCATCGGTCACTGTGTTGTTGTTATTAAGACCTGTGTCAGTGGCCAGGTCTAGTGTTATAGTCCCTAGGTCACTTCCCAAAATAGGTTTATATATCCCTTTGTCCCTTTTATCCTTTACTTCCTGGAAAATTGTATTTAGGAAGGAAGCAGGATAACCTCTCCTTATAAACATAAGGTATAGCAGGTCACATTCTTCTTCAAAGTCATCTTTCAAGGTCACCATTCTTGCCACTCTCACCAGTTGTCCCTTCACAACAGCTTTCTTTTGGTGAAGGGGGTGCATACTGGTGAAGTGGAGAAAACTGTTGGAATATGTAGCTTTTCTATTTATTTTGGCTGAAAAGTGACCCCCAATTTTCCTAAATACAATTTTCCAGGAAGTAAAGGATAAAAGGGACAAAGGGCTATATAAACCTATTTTGGGAAGTGACCTAGGGACTATAACACTAGACCTGGCCACTGACACAGGTCTTAATAACAACAACACAGTGACCGATGGTATAGGAAACATGGATCAAACTAGTTCTAATAGCACCGAGATAGATAGGAATTTTGCGACAGCTTTTATATTTACATATTGTCCAGAGGCACCTGAAATAGGTAAAGTAGTTAGAAAATATTGGAGTTATTTATGAAGAGTCAATATTTTAATAACCATAATAGATAAGCTGTTATATTTAATATGTATGGACTGAATACTAAAAAAGAAATGGGCATAATTAATAAACAATATTGAATATTTAAATAGACCAATTATATTAAAAAGATAAATGTTAGGAAAACATTGAAATGGAAATAGTTAAATGACAGTAGGGTGCCATATTTTAATATAAGACCAGAAATTACTATAGAACAACTTTATAGAATAGAAGGTAAATCATAATGTTGCGACATGTGCGGACCATCATTATATCATGATAGACAATAAAGTATGGATGTTTGTAACAATTTGAAATCAATAAAGAAGATTTATTTTGGCTAGGGCATAGCCATGTTTGATAACTTGGTATTGACTTGATTGCTATGTTAAGCTAATGAAATTTGTAGAGAAAAGCTTTTATGACTTGGAAAACTTTTTTTTGGTGTTTATATTGAATTGGACTATTAACAGTTACCGACTTTGCGCCATGCCTGCTAAGGATTTCTATCTTTCTTGTTTCTTGGTTGCTGTTGCTGATGGGACTGCATGCACAGGAGCTGGAGGCTTTAGGAAATAATGCTTTCTTAGGATTTGACGTAGGTACTGTTACTAAGGCTCGACGCACACCAGGTACGTTTAGCAGAAACCCATTTTTGCAGTAATATTGAGTATTGTACTGGTATCGAGAATTGAACAGGTCATCCAACAGAAACCGGTAATCACTAGTAAAGTGGTAACTCATTGAAGAAAATTGGTTATTGAATCAAACTTGGAAGTAACAACCAGTATGAACGATTTACACAACAGTATTAAATGCAAATAATGAAAGTGCAATTTGACATAAAAGTTGAAAGATGGAACTCAACTTTTAAATAAAATTATTTAAATAAAAATGTTAAAAATGTATTAGAAAATTTCCAGGTTTTGGATTATTACATAGGAGTTGAATATGAATAGAATTTAAATGAATAAGTTGTAATTAGATTTAGGTTAGAATTTTCTTGCATTGTTAACATAAGGTTCATTGAAAAGAATAAAGAGTTAACATTGAAACATTAGAGAATAGATTTTCTAGATTCCGTTCAATGATTAATTAACAAAAAATGTTAAATAAAAGTTAATAAATAAAAAGATAACAGATTAAACATTGGAGAAGTGTCTTAACCAAACTGTAAAATTGTATAATGAAAATTTTGAAGACTGAAGTTTAAGAACTTTGAATACAGAATAAAGTCATTACTTGTCAAAATCTAGGATGTGACATTTAAGTGATGAGGACCAAAGGAGATATCTTAAACAACTGGATTTCACAAAATACGGCAAAAGGAATTAAAAGACATAAGGGGGTTCAAACGAGTGCAGCATACGAGCAAAGGGAATACCAGGGTTCAAAGTGTTCATGAGAAAATGTTGAGATTTTAATTGACTAAGTTTTCATTAACAATTAATTTGTTGGATCTAAATGCTGGAACATTTCCAAGATCAATTTTTTACAAATTGACATAGTGAATTTTAAATTTTTTGAAATATTTAAAATGTCTGAATTTCTCAAAACCATTAACTAACATACTTGAGAAACTTCTTTAACTAAATTTAAAATTAGTTTGAAATTTATAAAAGTGATTTAAAGTTGTATGTAACCAAACACATTAATCTAAATTTGGAAAGAAAATGCATTTAGTAGTGAATTACATCAGGCTTATAAAGCAGATAAGGTATTGTTAGTGTATGATTATATACTCGAACAACATTATTAAAGTAGACCAGATTATAGCTATACTAAATGCTTAATAATGATAACGTTTTAGAGCTTGTTTATGCAACTTAACAGTGCCTCCAATTTAACATGTTTACAGATTTTTTATGACCCAAAATAAAGATCTGTCCTTTACAGATTGTAGCCATACATTCAATAAATTTTAGTCAAGTCGTGACAAATTTTGAAGACTTTTGACTTGGAAAAATGAGGACTTTCATTTAAAGAGTTAACATATTTGTAATTGATAAAACTTCTTGATTTTAGTATACTATTCTGGCTCAATGATGTGAAATGGAGTGGATACGTACTGGAGTAACTTTTGAATTTTTTAGATTGAATAATTGTTTTAAAAATTGTGGCCGAAATAAGTTATAGAGAGGTTTTTATTGGGTTTAAAGTGGCAAATTGGACTTGGTTTTAGCTTCGAAAAAGTTTTAAAGTCACTTGGAATAATAATTTTAAAAGTTTTTGGATGATTTTTAATATCTTTAACTTTACCAAAAAATCAGTTATTTTAACAAATTTCTTTAATTTATGGATTTCACAAAAAAAGTATTTCTGGAATGGTTAGTGAAAAGGTCCTTTAACAAATTAAAAGTTCTGCACAGTTCGCTTAACAGAGGTACCTTTCACCAAAAATTTTGAAGGGAAAAGGTGAATGGAAAAGGGTTAACCTATTCAGAAGATTTAAGAAGTTTGACCGATGGCTAAAAGGTATATACCACAATACCATTTAAGGAAGAAGGATAAAAGTTTAAGGGACTAGACTATGGTATGACAGGTTAATTACATTAGACCAGGGCACTAAGTAAAACATAGAAAATTGGCTTATAAACATGAGGAATTTCATATTAACATAATAAAATTCGAAGGTATTAAATATAAATATTCCAAGATTGACAGTAAATAGTAGAATGTTCGAGTATTTAACTTTGACAGAATATTGAAATTTAATGACCTTAACAAATATATTAAAAACGATAATATGAAGTGATATTGAAGATTAAGCTATAAATATTGACAGTTAAATGCATTTTATAGAAGACGAATACATGGTATGATTATGAAATGTGACAATTAGGGTATATAATGGCTCGAGACATTGTACAGGACAAGAGCATTTTTCGTCATGTAAGACGAAGAATTTCGTAGATTATGTGATGACCAATTTTAAATGGAAGAAAAGAAAAGTTCTGGATTATTCGGATAGACATGTTTTAATTTGGTATTAGAAATTGGAAAGACATTACAATTTTACTTGAATGAAATTTTACTGGCTGAATTAAAGATTTTTTTATTGTTTAAGCAGTTTTTTAACTCTGGTATAGACTTTTGGTGGCTGACAACTGAGTACTTTGAACATGTCCTTTCTTGGATTTGGCAGTTACTACATTTTATCAGGCTGTCTTTGGAGAAGGTCACGGCTCGGCACATACCCAGGTCTAGAGAAATTTCCTTTTAGGGTTTGCGATTACTCAGCGGTAACCAGGCTACGAACCAGGAAGTGTTTCACGAAACAGTTACACTGAGGTTTACAGTGCATGATGTCAGATTGGTTCAATGAGATTAATGTGACAGTCCAGTACGTAACTAGTAAGAGTAAAGTGGCAAAACGATAAATTGAAGTATCAACTGTATTAACGATAAAAACTTGGTTAATACAGTTAATAATGGATAAAAATAAATAAATATGAGGAATCACTAGATTGAATATTTAATTAAAAATTTATTAAAATTAAAAGGGTTGAAATATTTACTAATGGTTTAAAGAATAATTTCCCATGATTGATTACATATTAAGGTTGGAATAGATTTAAAATTAACTTATATTAAGTTAAAAGTGAATTTTGCATTGCTATAAAATTAATTTACAATAAAATTAAAAAGTTAATTGGATTAATTAGAAGACACTTTCCCAACCATTTAAAGAAATTTAAATTGAATAAAATGAAGCATAGTTAAAGATCAAAAATAAATTCCAAGAACTTTTAGCAACGAAAGGTTGCCTTACCTTAAACTTAGAAAGTACTAACTTTGAGAAGGAACGGATCCCTTAAAGTGCATGAAAAATTTACAATTGAAAAATTATTTGACAAACTGTGGATGATGGAATGTGTTTTAACAACTTCGAGGAGAAAACACAGGCTAAACAAATTGATAAAACAATAAAGGAGAAAGGAAGTTATAACTGTGGAGTGAACTGGAAATATACAATATGGTGAATATGCAAGGGACTAAATTTCCATAAAATGGCAATTATTTAATTAATTTAATATTATTCTGTTTGAACTTATATTGTGGTATTATCAAGTAATATTGCAAAGTGCTTTGACCATAAATGAATTATGAAGATAATTTTTAATTATTAACCATACAAGTTATTATTATTTGAATTACTAAATAACTGAGAAAGCTTATTCTTTAATCCATTAGCTAAAATAATGAAATTTTGAATAGTTAAAATGTTAAGCTTCTCAAATCAGATAAAGCTTGGAAGTTGAGGGAAACACTTAGTACAATAGAAATAGTTAGTGATTAAACCATTATTAGTGGATTTATGGATTTGTAAAGATAACAGTTATTACATTGTTGGACAGACCTAAATTATGGATCAAAATTGATAAATTATAACTTTGAATTGTTTATGACACAATATACTTATCATGACCAATTTTAACTTTTGGATTTGTTCCTAAAATCATTGAAATTGTGGAATTTTAAGACCCACTTAGATTTTGATCAACAAATTTTAAATTGGATGTCCATTGACATGTTTTACGAATCTGGTCTTAGAATGGAGTAAATAGCTTGTTTACAATATTACTTATTGATAATCTAATTTTTAAAGTAATGTAGTGGCTTTAATACAAGTTAATTTTAGGAGAATGGGATGTGGACAATGGACAAGTTTGGATAGATGTAATTGGGAAATAACTTTTGGACATTAATTACAAATTAGTTACAAAAGATTTTTGGATGATATTTTCATTCTCTTTAAAGGAGACCAAAAAGAAGCGGATCTTCTTGTTAGCTTCTTTAATTCTACAACTACCTTTTTAAAGTTCACCTGGAATTTTCAAGAAAATATCATTAATTTCTTGGATGTGGAGTTGAGTAAAAATAGGGGTCACTTTTCAGCCAAAATACATAGAAAAGCTACATATTCCAACAGTTTTCTCCACTTCACCAGTATGCACCCCCTTCACCAAAAGAAAGCTGTTGTGAAGGGACAACTGGTGAGAGTGGCAAGAATGGTGACCTTGAAAGATGACTTTGAAGAAGAATGTGACCTGCTATACCTTATGTTTATAAGGAGAGGTTATCCTGCTTCCTTCCTAAATACAATTTTCCAGGAAGTAAAGGATAAAAGGGACAAAGGGATATATAAACCTATTTTGGGAAGTGACCTAGGGACTATAACACTAGACCTGGCCACTGACACAGGTCTTAATAACAACAACACAGTGACCGATGGTATAGGAAACATGGATCAAACTAGTTCTAATAGCACCGAGATAGATAGGAATTTTGCGACAGCTTTTATATTTACATATTGTCCAGAGGCACTTGAAATAGGTAAAGTAGTTAGAAAATATTGGAGTTATTTAACATTAGACAGGAATGTTGCCAATATTTTGAACTTTAACCCCATAATAATATTCAAAACAGGTATTAATATGAAAAGAGTACTTGAAACGAAGGTACCAAAAAAACAAAATAGAAATGGGACGAGAAAATGTGGTGCTTGTAAATATTGTAAGTATTTAATGACCTCGGATCAATTTACTATTAGAACAACGACATACTCTGTTAGGGGATCATATACATGTGACTCTAAGGCTATTGTATATCTGGCACAGTGTGGGCAGTGCCCATCATTTTACGTAGGAAAGACGGAGAGACGTTTGCGTGACAGAATGTACGAACATTTATACGCAATCAGCAAGGGTAAAAACGATAATGGTCTGGCAAGACACTGTGCCAGGTACCCAGACCATGTATTTTCGTTCATGGTCATAGACCAAATTGTGAAAGACTTAGTGGATTTTAGCTTTGTGAATGACCAATTTTTAAAACTGGAACTAGAAAAGAAAGACTTTTATTTTGGCTTGGTGAATAAAGCAGTGTTTTTATAACTTCTGGTATTAAGTACATTGGATTGGACTATAACCTACAGTTACCTGAACTTTTGTACCTGCATGTGCCTAGCCCTTGGAGCTGACTTACCAACATCTTTTTCTTATTGTACAGGGTAATTGGTTATCTGATTCAAGGAAAAGATTTCAGAGGTACTGCTTTTACTCATGTGGTTATATGGCACAGTAGCCATTAGAACTCCTAAAATCAGTATTAATCAGATTATCTTCCACTAATAATAATAATAACAGTAATAATAAAATTTTTAGCCAGTGAAAAGACATGCTCATCACTGTTCTGTGAAGGAGATAAACTGTAAGCCCATAGAAAATACACGTATTTGACATGTTCCCACAGAATAATTCACAAATTTATAAGGAATCATACCGAGCCTTGGATAACTTATTGCAATGACATGCAACCACAAGATGGCTTAGGTCAACTTCTCTGCACTCTTAAAAGGCAGCAACTCAAATACAAATAGAGGTGCTATATATAGAGGTGCTAGGTATAGAGGTGCTATATATAATGGTGCTGTATATAGAGGTGCCATATATAGAGGTGATATATATAGAGGTGCTATATATAGAGGTGATATATATAGAGGTGCCATATATAGAGGTGCTATATATAGAGGTGCTATATATAGAGGTGCCATATATAGAAGTGCTATATATAGAGGTGGTATATATAGAGGCGCTATATATAGAGAGGTGCTATATATATAGAGGTGCCATATATAGTGGTGCTATATATAGAGGTGCTAGGTATAGAGGTGCTATATATAGAGGTGCCATATATAGAGGTGCTATATATAGAGGTGCTAGGTATAGAGGTGTTATATATAGAGGTGCTAGGTATAGAGGTGCTCTATATAGAGGTGCCATATATAGAGGTGCTATATATAGAAGTGCTAGGTATAGAGGTGCTATATATAGAGGTGCCATATATAGAGGTGCTATATATAGAGGTGCTAGGTATAGAGGTGCTATATATAAAGGTGCTATATATAGAGGTGCCATATATAGAGGTGCTATATGTAGAGGTGCTATGTATATAGAGGTGCTATATATAGAGGTGCTAGGTGTGCCCCATGTTCTTATTTTCTAGATGAATGCAGAGCAACATTAAGGCACCATTTGCAGATCACCCAAACAATGTGCAAAGACCAACCAAAGACCACTTCCTAAATGTCAATGCCTTCTTCAAGGAGCAGAAAACACATGGGCAGTATCACTTGAAAGTGACACATCTGAGAAACCCCTAACTCCAAAAATAATATTGATTTTATATCTCTATATGTGTGTAATACTATACAACAGCTTTGCGTTGTTTTCTGTTTCCTTACCCTTTCTTGTTTGATAACCCTGCTTCCCATTACAAATTATCTGTTTATTACCTTCCTTTAGCACCCATTAGCAGTTTTTTCCCAGTTGGTCGCTTTCTATTCTGCTGTCTCTACTAACCTGCTACAAAATGACTATAATGAAGAATGTTTTGTTTAATGGATGTAGCAGTCTGTAGAAGCACAACATCTGTTGTAAACATTTTGCATGTTTTCTCCTGTGAAACATATAAACTTACTTGCCATTATTAATACTGCGTTTACCTGGGCGTCTGTCTGGGAACGTTTCTACTGCTGCTTTCAGGTGAAGATGGTCGTTACCCAGCAAAGCTATTAGTAACAAAACATAAATATATGAATGAGTGAATGAGTAAGGAAAAAGGTTAAACTGAATGATGGCTACCTGATCAGCAGGTAATGTACAAATGGCTGACAACATTTATAGCTGATTAGCGGGTAGACACGTGCACTTTCTGTAATACAGCCCTAGGCGGAGTTGCACATTTTGCAGTTGTGTGTGATGTACTTAAGGTCACTGGTTCATATACTAAAAGATGCAATGATGTGGGAAAGCTGTTGCATAGGAAACTGTGCAAATATTACATTGCATTATATAAGTAAATGAAAAGCATTGGTAACATAAACCTCAGAATGAACTTATGATATGCCTGAACAATATTAACTGTTGGACAAGCAGAAATATGAAAAAGTATTATAGATGAAAACAAAGATAACATGAGTTATTCAAGAGATATTCCCAGTGATTACAGTATGCTGTGAGAGACAATAGAAAATACCATGATATGGAAACAAAAACTAGAGGGGTCTGCAACTGTGACACCCCAATAGCTGTAATACTCCTGGGAGCAAGTAAACCAATAAGAAGCACAACCTTATTTAAATTTGTGATATGAGTAATCCCGCATGAACTTAGAAGGCAATGCTGGTTGTGTTGTAGGTGCTGGGAAGGGCACTGCTGGAAAAAATCTACTGCAGATATTAAGGCAATGCTGAGTTCATGAAGTTTAAATACCTATGCCTTAGAAGTATGTTCTGTTCCTGCAACAGCATTAAAAAGTAAAGAGTTGGATGACTTTTGCTAGAAAGAAGCTATATATGTATATATGTTACAAGTGACATGCATTTTGCATGAAAATCTTGTTTGTCAACATATAAAAATACTCAATAAACAGAAGGTTGTGAGTGCAGGTAACACCATGTGAATAAAGGAAGGAAACATTGGTTCATAGGTATATAGCTTCAAAGGTTTATAAGTTTATACTAAGCTCAGGGCTGGGGATCCATGAGTAAGCTTAGCCACATCATCATTTTAATGAGAACGACAGACTAATTTCTTTGGATGAGAGTTCATTAGCATTAATGTCAGGCATCAATTTACAGTTACCCATCCAGTAATACTTCTCTGCTTGATGTGCAGAGGGGAGTCTGTTTCAAAGGTGGGCAATACATTGGCTAAGAATCCTATTATGCTAACAAGTATTACTAAATATTCAGGAGAAGTGACTCTATAGTCAGACACACTGACATTCCACTTACCAGGCTGAACAAGGAGAGAGTAACGGTGAGCTGCCTGTTGGGTGCTAGGATCCGCCACATAACACAAGCACTCAGGTCACTCGAAAGCAAGTACAAAAATGACTCCGTCATTGTCCATGCCGGCGTGAATGACCTGAGACGTACCTCCTTGGACTACATGAAAAGAGACATAGAGGAGCTCTCTGATTATGTAGCCCAGGCCGGTATGACCCTGACCCTGAGCAGCATCTTGCCCTCACCAAGAATGATGCCACAATACAAAGACAAGATGATCAGCTTTAATAATTGGCTCAATTACTGGTGTTATTCTAGGGGGATCCAATGTCTGTCTGCTTGGGATGACATGCTGGACAAGCCATGCTGCTTCGCAAGGGACGGTTTGCACCTGTCACCACTGGGCTTCCGGATATTGGCTAAGGCTCTTGCCACCCCCATAGTGCCTTTTTTAGGCAAGGCTCAAAAGACAAACCCACCACCTTAGAAAGCAAAGAAGGAAAAAAACTAAGGGTAATACTGCTCAATGCCAGAAGCCTAAATCTCAAGATGCAGGCTCTTGAAGCACTCCTCAGTATGGAGAGCATCGATGTCTGTGCAGTAACTGAAACCTGGTTCAAGGCTCCTAATAGCACCCCAGCCCTACCAGGTTATACCTCGTATCATGCATTTCGGCCCCAAAACTCGAGCCGAACCACAAAAGGAGGGGGAGTGTCCATATTCATTAAAGACACCCATACCTCCAGGTTAGTGGCAACGCACGAAGCATCAGAGACCATCCATATGCAACTAATCGTAGGCAAAACTGCTATACAACTTGTAGCATGCTACAGACCACCCTCTCAATCTCAGGAAATCCATTCAGCCTTCCTGAAGACACTGGAGGATATGAATGTCTCACCAAATACCATCATATTGGGAGACTTCAACTACCCAAACATAGACTGGGTGCATTATTCAAGCCCTAACACCCTAGCCCAAAGGTTCCTGGAATTCATCAACTCAAATGCGATGGAACAACTAGTCACCTCCCCCACAAGGGGAAATAATATACTTGACCTGATCATCACAAACATGGGGAAAAAATGCTCAACACCGGAAGTATACCCCTTACTAGTGAGATCAGACCACAAATTAATGACCCTAGATATTCATATCCCACCTCCACCCCCAGCACAAAAGACCACAGTGAGAAACTTCTCAAAAGCCGACTTTATACTTACTCCTTAGGACTGAAATGGTATCCTTCAAGCCTCCCAGGCCTGTTTAAACCACATCCCACACTGCTGAATCCTTCACAAATGCTTTCTACGGACATCTCCAAGAATGCATGGATCATGCAATCCCAAATAAAACCAAGACCCTTTCCACCAAAGGCAGGCGTCCTATCTGGTGGATCCCAGCCATAAACAAACTTTATAACAAGAGAAGGAAGCTACTGCAAGATAGAGCAAAATCCCATAAAGGGAAGGCATCTCTGATCAGCACTAGCAAAAAACTATGTTTGCTCATAAAATCATCCAAGGCCAAATTTGAGAGAAAAATCGCTAAGGACACTAAAGATAACCACAAGGCCTTCTTCAGCTATGTTAGAAACCTGGGTGGAAACCCTCATATATGCTCAGAGTTAGTTCATAACAGCAAGAAATACACTGAACCCACAGATATTGCAACATACTGGCAGACAGGTTCAGTGCAAATTTCTCCCCTCCCTCACCCCCAAAAGATGAAATATTTATCCCAGCTGAATGCAACCTCCCTGACATCTCAGATGTCCAGGTGAGAGCTGCTCCCAGCAAAGCTAAAAATATAGCATCTATGGGACCTGACGGTGTCCTGGGTTGCATGCTACGTGAACTCCTAGAGGAGCTAAACCCGCACATAAGAATGCTGCTTAATCTTAGCCTTACTACAGGATATGTACCTGAACACTGGCGTACAGAAACAGTGGTACCACTCCACAAAGGAGGCACCTCTACAGACCCTGGAAACTACCACCCCATAAGCTTAACCAGCTTGGTCTGCAAAGCTATGGAAAGGATCATTATGGAACTCATAAACAGAGACATTGGGGACCTACAGACAATTGACCCTACCCAGTTCGGCTTTGTAAAAGGCAGATCCTGCCTTTTGAACCTGGTGGACTTTTTTGAAACAGTCAGTAGAACCATCGATGAGGGCAAAGCAGTTCATACAGCCTACCTGGACCTGGCAAAAGCCTTCGACACAATACCCCACTCAGGCATCATAGACAAGCTCAACAGCTTAAATGTAAACCCGTATGTCACAAGATGGGTTGCAAACTGGCTAAAGGACAGAACCCACAAGGTCAGAATAACTGGAGCTATGTCAGATTCTAAGCCAGTCACAAGTGGAGTCCCACAGGGCTCTGTCTTGGGACCCCTCTTGTTCGGCATTTATTTCTCAGATGTGCAGGCAAACATAGGGGGGTTGTGGCTGACAAAACTCGCAGATGACTGCAAACTAGGCGCCATAGTCGATACACCAGCTGACACATGCATCCTTCAGAAGGGCCTTACAGAAACAGACGACTGGTGCCAGAGTCATGGCCTTATACTAAATGCCAAAAAATGTATAGTCATCCCCTTTGGGGAAAACAAAGTGCCCACAGATTACCACATAGGTGGTAATCCATTAAGTACGGAAAAAGTAATCAGAGACCTGGGGACCCAAGTTGACAGTGACCTCCCATTTGACACCCACGTCGCCAAAGTGGTTAGAAAGACCTTCTACCTTGCCCACCTTATCATGAAGGGATTCACATCCAGATCAAAGGATGTCATTGTACCCCTATATTCCTCCCTTATCATGCCTATGATTGAGTACAATGCCCCATTTGGTATGTACCTCACCTGGCACCTGCAGTAGCTGGAGAGACCCCAAAAGTACCTCACCAAGAGGATCAAGGGTCTCCAACGTATGTCATATGCTGCCAGACTAAAGAAGCTCCAGCTCTATTCAGTAGCATACCGCCTGTCAGAGGTGATCTGTGCCTGACGTACAAGGCCATGTCCAATCCGGAACTAATGGACATGCTCCACCTCAAAAAATCCAAATCCATCAGAGCCACGAGAGCTAAAGATCTAAACCTCAGCACAAATATGAATAGAACATGCTGGAGGGACAGATTCATAACCCAGAGGTTTCCCGCACTCTGGAACAGGATCCCAGTCCATGTTAGGCAGAGCCCCTCACTGACTCTCTTCAAGAGGAATCTTGACGAGTGGATGGGTGATCGTAGATTTACCCCGGGGGTCATCTCTGTGTCATTACTAGACAGAGGCACAGTAAACTAAATTTATTTTGTACACTTTTGTATCATTACATGGGGTGGCGAAAGCCACGCACACTGTGGCTAGGCTTATCAATGCCCTAGGGCAGATAGCCTAGTACTATACTATGAAACTATGAAACTATGAAGTTTATTTTCCTGGAACAGCTATTAGCTGAGCTGTTTGCTCTATAAAAGTGAAATAAATCAAAATGTAAGGGGGTCTTTCATACCACAGAACACTAGTGAAAGATATCCTCTCAAAAGCCGGTAAGACACTGCAGAAGAATAGGGATTTTAATCTGTGATAGTAGCTTAAGTGGCTTAAACCAATGACTGTTTCTACTTAGGTATGTTGTAGGTGTTGACGAGGGCACTTATGGTAAACATCCTTTAAACCAATGATGTTGCTACTTAGGTCTGTTGTGGGTGCTGAGGAGGGTACTTATGGAAATATCCCTTAAATCAATGATGTCTTTATTTAGGTACTTTGTAGACTGGGGAGGGTACTTATGGCAAACATCCCCTAAACCAATGATGTCTCTACTTAGGTCTCATGTAGGTGCTGGGGAGGGTACTTATGACAAACATCTCTTAAACCAATGATGTTTTTACTTAGGTATGTTGTAGGTGCTGGGGAGGGTACTTATGGCAAACATCCTTTAAACCAATGATTGTTTCTATGTAGGTACATTGTAGGTGCTGAAGAGGGTACTTATGGCAAACATCCCCTAAACCAATGATGTCTGTGCTTAGGTCCATTGCAGGTGCTGGGGATGGTACTTATGGCAAACATCCCTTAAACCAATGATGTTTCTACTTAGGTATGTTGCAGATGCTGGGTAGGGCACTTATGGCAAACATCAAAGTGCAGCCTTACTGATCTCCCAAACTTTGTGAAGTGACTAGGCAAATGGGTGCATGTCACCATGGCATTAAAGATTATAAACATTTTTCAGAAGAGTTATTTGCTTGTAAATGTCTTTGTTGCTCACTGAGCCAAGCTGTGAGTGGGGCTTACAAGAATTATTTATTCCTTCCCCTCAGCCAGTCATCACTCCAGTGGTTGGCTTTGCTGAGTAACATTAATCAGCCATTGTTGCGTTCACTGTCTATAACTGAGTCACCCACCAGTGGCCAATCAGATAAGTATTAAAAGCGAAGGAGCTCAGCCAGTTGTAATTAACCTTGTATTAGTTATGCTGTGACTTGCTGCACCGTGGCTGGCGGTTGGAGATGTGGCTGCAGGTTCATGTCCGCAGTGGTTTTATTAAAACGAAAGAAGAAAGTAATACGTACAATGTTATATATGCACTTCGCACTTTTATAAACTTTGCATCTAGAATTTTTCTTCGTGTTAATATGGTAGTTTTTATTTTATGTCTCATATTCTTTCAAAAAAAGAAGAAAAAGAAATGAGTGAAGAGTAAAGTCTAAATTAAAGATGCAGTGCCTTGTTAGTGGTTGCTGTCTGTCAGGTACAAGGTTTGAGCACTGCAATTGTGGGGCTGCTTGGAAAGTATGCCTTGCAGGAAGTCTTGTATCATGCCGCTGAGTTTGCCCTCAGTGTCTGTCAGTTCTAAAACTTTTACTTTGTAATTAGTCTGAACTAATCTGTTATTACTTACATTTCTGTATTTTTTTTGTTTATGAAATGTTTTGTATTTCACCCAAGCTGAGCCTGAAATTGGTCAATATTGATCAATGCACTACCCTGGTAAAATTAAACAAATAGTGAAATAAATAAATCATTCTTATCTTCTTCACTTATCTAAAGCAGCTTTCTGTGTTTATTCTTTTTAGTAGAGTTCTGTTCCTGCTGTCCCTTTCTTGGATCATCAGACATTTAGATTACCTGTGAAATATCTAGATGGATCTCAGACTTCCCAAGGGTGAAGCTTTTCTCTGTCATTGCACCAAACAGCAGTGGTCAGGGAAAGTTTTGAATTCATTTTCATAAAAACAATATTTGAGACAGCAGACTTCTTTACTTAATAAGGGATACCATTCATGGTACTTTAACTCGGTCAGTGTCAAAGCAGTGGTATCAATAACAGGTAAGTCTTCCTGGTTACTCCTAATTAATGGTGGCTTTACTCTAATTCAAAGAGATTTTCTGTTTTGGGGAGAGCTATATTTAGTACTTTAGCTGCTTGCTAGGGAGTGTGATGCTATCAGCACTTTTTAGCAAACATACACAATACTTATTATGTCATCTTATATTTTAATAAGTTTACAGGAGTAATTTGCTCCAATATGAATGGGCATGTATATTCATTAAATGTAATAGTTGGTATGAGTGCTTATTTTGGTAGAGGTTTGACCAAGAGTATGTTAGACCCACCTTCATTAATAGCGGTATGGAACATGTAATTTAACAATTAAATAAGAGCATCTTTCATGATGAAGTACACTTCAGAATTATGACTGTATAATTATAGCATAGTAAACTTAAGGTACACGGTTCCCATTGAATCCACTGCTGTATATGTTTGTAGTGTTTTAACCTTTTACAAATTATAGTATAGAGCAAGAATTGAGACATTGCCCAATAGTTATGTTTACCAGATATGTGCCTATCAAAAAAAAAAATAAAAAGAAGTGGGGAGAATGACACTACGCATTTATATAAATAAGTCAATGTTTCTGTGTGGAGAGAATGTTATAGTTCTCAACCCAACTGTGTACAATTTTCAATGACTAAGGTTTATCAACCTAAAAAGAGGATTGTTGGTTTGGGAAGTATCAATATTAACTTTTTGACACTTTTGGCTTTGAAATCCCTGTTTACAATAATAACATCAGAGGCAGAGAACTTTTCACCAAGTTGGAATTCCTACACAGCCAAGCAAACCCTTTAACCAGCAGGAAAATAGCATCTATTAATGTCAGGGGTTATCCCCCTGAAATGAAGCCTCCCTTAGGAAGTCAAGGCACTAAACAAGGAAAGAAGTTGAAGAGCTTCCAGTTTCTGTCCAGCCCACAGAGCTCCAACCATTGGACCTAGGGTTCTGAAGAAGAAGGTAACAACAGTGTAGAACTAATTTGGAGAAGAATAATTTAGTGAATCAGTTAGCTGAGGAGTATCTAGAAGAATGTTTGGAGATGCTTCGTGAGGTGCTCCATCTTGGGTAAGAAGGCTTTTTCAAATCTATTTACCAAAATCTGGGTTAACTGGTGACTGGATTTGTAGTGTTCAAGGCCATATTAGTAGAAAAGGGCTCAAAGCAAGGGTTGCCTCTTTTATCATATTTTTAGCCATTTCTGAGGTTCACCACATACAGGGAGGAACTACATGCGTTTGGTATGACTAGCACTTTCATAAATTAAGGGAAACGGATAAGTCTTCCTGTTGGAAGGAATGTCACCGAGATACCTGATTTACCATTATGTTAGAGAAACCAGTGTCAGGAAATTCATCAATAGCAGCAGATACCCAATTTAAGAACAAATTATACTGGGCATTCAACATTGGCAAATGCACATGGCTATTTCGCAGTTTCACTCATGATTGTTCACATTGGGGCAAGAATCATTCAGCCATAAGATGCTGGGTCAAGAACAGGTAACAACCAGTTGCACCTAACCAGCCTCTTTTTAGAGAAAACACCCACTCAGAAGCAGGAAGTGAATACCAGATCTAGTGATACATTTCATGGGTATGGGGGCAGCAATTCCTTTTGTTGGCAACCACACACTTATTGATTTACATTCTCCCATTAGGATCAGAGGCTTGGAAATGAAACTTAGTGGCACCTGCTTGCCTGGGTATTTCCTATTTTTATTACAAGGCTATACTGCAGGAACTGCCATAAGTGAAAAAGAATTTCCAAGACAAGGAAGAGGCTCCTCAGTTGCAGCAATTGTCCATAAAATCCCAAAAAACAGAACTGAAAGAGGCAGCCAAAACCCGACAATAAGAAGCCGACTATTTAATGAAAAAACATTCAAAACAAGGCCAAAGACTTAAAATTCAGTAAGCGCTTTCACATTCAAAGAGAATGCTTCATCAGACTGTTAATTGTCATAAGTTCACCTACAACACTCTTTCTAAAGATTTACTCTCTGTATGAGGAAGGGAAGAAGAAGTCATCAAACGCATTGCAGCAGAACTAGCCAAAGGTAAGGTTGCAGACCATTTTAAGTACCCTCCACGGGAATCATTTAGAATATACTTCATCAGTTTAGTGCCCAAAAAGAATGAAGTAAGGTGAACATCACTTTATTCATTATTTATCCTTTCTAGTGGGATCATCAGCTAATGATCACACTAATAAGGATCAAACTTGGGTGATTTCTGCATCTTTGACCCAAGTCATTAAAAAATTCTCTGATCCCTGGCTAAGACAATTGAATATCCAGTCAGCATTCAGGCTTCTTCCCACCCTCAAACACGACTGACCTATTTTGGGATTTTCCTTTCAGGGTAAACATTCCTTTAATAAGGTTCATGCCAATGGGGTACTCCTCAGCTTCTCTGCTCATGCCATTTTTAAAACCTTCAGGATAGCACTGCGATGGTACTGTCAGCAGAGAGCATCCCAACATGCAGCCACTCATTACCTTGTGATTTTTGTAATAGCAAGTTAAAGGGAAGAATGGCCCAAGGAAGGCATGTCCGTCTTCATCAGGGTGTGCCAGGAATTAAGCATTCCTTTGGCTTCTGATATAGTAGCTGGGTCCTACAATATACTTACTTTGTAGGCCTAGACATCTGCATTCCTCCTTCAGCTTTTAGATTGCCATAGGACAAGTTACAGAGATTCAAGCCATCAGTTGTGGAATTTCTGAAATCTAGGAAGTTCAGAGTCAGACAAGTAATGCAGCTCCATGAGTATCTTATGTTGGCATGCCAGGTAATTATACCCAGCAGGATTTTAATCAGGGCAGTTTCAAAACTTTTAAAGGGAGGAAAAGCCAAGCATTACTGGGTACATGTTGCATCTAGAATGAAAGAGGATCTTTACTTATGAATGCTTTTTTTCTATCACACTTCAATGTGGTGGTGTACTTTGGCAAAGCCCATAGGTGATATCTGACTCTCCTCAATTATAGACAGATATAGCAGCAGCATTAGGTAGGGTGTTATTTTCATGGGCTGTGGATTTCTCTACCATAGCCTGCTTTTTGAACAGACAAGAGGAAACGAGACATAGCATTTCTCAAGATCAATGCAATGCAAAGCCCTCTATTTGTATCAGATCATACACCGTTCATGTATTTCCACAGCAGTTCAAAGGGCTCTGGTTCATGAAGAAGGATGACCTGGTAACCTAAATTCAGCATATTGGTCAAGCCAGTCATTGGCTTTTTCACATCTTTCTTGGTTTCAATTTTTGAATATTTGAGGAAGAACTCCTAATGCAAGTTTTTAGGCCTCACTCATTGGTTATTCATCTAGATGGCAGTGACTTGGTGAGGTGTTATTTGATATGATGACATTTTGTGAAGCACCCAGGATTGCTTATATTTTGGACCTTTGTATTAACAAGACTTTTTTGACATGGTGCTAATAAACATGCAGCAATCAAGTTGTCATGGAGATTTATCAGTCATAGCATTGCCACAGCAGCCAAGCTCATATGATTCTTTATTATAGAACAGCCTGGTTTAGCCAAGCCAGACAAGGACTTTTTTGACATCAGTTTGGTACAACTAAATGTTTTACACAGATTGTCACTGTTTTGCATAAAATATTGTATGTAAGTGTTATATCAGAATGTTGCATTACATTTCATTACTTAATTCTGTCACTTTGGAGCATATTTACTCTCACGTTTTCCATAGTTAGAACTTCATCATTTGTAATATGCTTAGGAGATGTTCAGGGGCACTGCATGCAGAGGCTATTGGACTATGGCAGTGCAGCCTAACTCCCCTGTATCCCCCCTTTCTGATTGATATTGGCTCCCGGTTAGAGTTGGTGGGGCCTAAAGATGCAATGCAGTGCAGTGACTGAGACCTAGTTCAAGGCTCCAGAGAGCACCCCTGCACTACCAGGCTATAACTCATACCACACTTTTTGGCCATGTAACCTGAACCGGAACACCAAAGGCAGAGGTGTGTCCATATTCATTTAGGATATCCACACCTCCAGGCTAGTTGCTCAGCATAATGCATCCGAGGTTATCCAAGTGCAACTAACTCTGGGCAAAACTGCAATCCAAATTGTAGCTTGCTACAGATCCCCCACCATGCCCCAGGATTCCCACTCCTCTTTTCTTGATGTACTGGAAAATATTAGGGTTCAACTAAACACCCTAATAATGGGTGATTTCAACTACCTCACCATTAACTGGGAAAACTACTCATGTATCAACTCCTTCACCCAACACTTTCTGGAATTCATAAACTCCAATGCCCTAGATCAACTTATCCACACCCCTACCAGGGGCAACAATATCCTAGATCTAGTCATTACCAACATGAGTGACCAGTGTTCCACACCTAAAGTTAATGCCTCATTGGTCCGATCCGACCATAATCTAATCATCCTAGATATCCACATCCTGCCCCCACCCCCCATTAAGGAAACCACAATAAAAATTTTCTCCAAAGCCAACTTCATGCTTCTTAAGACAGAAGTGGTGAACTTCATGACACCCATGTAGATGGACAATACAGTTATGACTACTGAATCCTACACAATTGCACTTTATAAGCACTTGCACGAGTGTATGGATTGTGCTATCCCAAACAGAAGCCAAGATGCTATCCTCCAAAAAAAGGAAGCCAATCTGGTGGTCCCCTGCCATAAACAAACTGTACAACAGAAGGAAGATACTGTTGCAAAAGAGAGTAAAATCCCATGAGTGGAGGAGCTCCCTGGTCAGCCTCAGTAAGAAGCTGTGATCCCTCATAAAATCCTCCAAAGCTAGTTACAAAAACAAAATCACCACTGATTCTTAAGACAACCACAAAGCATTCTATAGCTATGTCAAGAATCTCAGTGGCAACACTCAAATCTGCTCTGAGTTACAGCACAATGGCACTAAATATACAGACCCAACTGATATTGGCAACATCCTGGCAGATAGGTTCAGTGCTAACTTTACCCCCCTCTCACCCCCTAAAGGGCCCATCTCTATACCGGAAGAATGCAAAGTTCCTGTAATCACGGCAGCACAGGTAAAAAACACACTCTCCAAAGCCAAGAACAGAGCATCCGTGGGACCAGACAACATCCCAGGCTGCGTTCTACACAAACTACAGAATGAACTGGCACCCCACCTAAGTACCATGTTCAATCATAGCCTCACGTCAGGCTTTGTCCCACTGAATGGCGCACAGCGACGGTTATCCCACTCCACAAAGGGGGAGCCACCACGGACCCCAGGAACTACCGCCCCATTAGGCTGATGAGCCTGGTCTGCAAGGCCATGGAACGTATCATCATAGAACTTATAAACAAAGACATTGGTAATCTCCAAACTCTGGACCCCATCCAGTTCGGATATGTAAAAGGCAGATCAAGTCTCCTAAACCTGATAGCCACCAAAGCCATAGACGAGGGAAAGATGATTCACACAGCCTATCTAGATTTTGCCAAGGCTTTTGACACCATCCCCCACTCTGTAATTATAGATAAACTCCCTAAACTAGGTATAAATCCCTATGTCACAAGATGGGTTGCCAACTGGCTCACTGACAGAACCCACACTGTGAAAGTAGCAGACTCCAAATCCGACTTCAGACCAGTGACAAGTGGAGTACCACAGGGTTCAGTCCTGGGTCCTCTCCTGTTTGTTTTCTACTTCTCTGATGTACAGGCTAACACAGAAGGTCTTTGGCAAATGAAGTTCACAGATGACTGCAAACTAGGAGCCGTAATCTAAACTCCTAACGACATGGACATCCTACAAAAGGGCCTTACTGAGACGGATGCCTGGTGTCAAAGCCATGGCCTCAAGCTCAATGCCAAAAAGTGCATTGTCATCCCCTTTGGTAAAAATTCTGTACCCATGAACAACAACATAGGCGGTGGTATACTTAACACCGAAAGTGTGATAAGAGACCTTGGGACACAGTAGTCAGAAAATCTTTCTACGTGGCACATCTCATCACAAAAGGTTTCTCATCCAGGAAAAAAGGGGTCATTGTTCCCCTCTACTCATCCCTCATTAGACCCATTATAGAGTACAATGCCCCTTTTGTTATGTACCTCACAAGACATCTACAACAACTGGAAAGGCCGCAAAATACCTCACAAAGAGAATTACTGGCATCAAAAAGATGCCCTACACAGACTGTCTCAAAAAACTCCAGCTTTACTCCATCACATATTGCCTACTCAGAGGTGATCTCTGCCTAACAGACAAAGCTATGTCAAACCCAGAGCTGTTGGACATGCTCCACTTAAAGAAATCCCAATCCCTCCGAGCTACACACTCTAGGGACCTAAACCTTGTCACCACAATAAACAGAACATGCCGGAGGGATAGATTCCTATCCCAGAGACTTCCCATACTCTGGAATAAATTACCTATCTATATCAAACAAAGCTCCTCGTTAGCACTCTTCAAGAAAAATCTTGATGATTGGATGGGAAATAGGAAATTCACCCCGGGGATCACTTCTCTGGCTCTGCTCGACAGTGGCACAGAAAAATAATTTTCTTGGGTGGAAAAAGCCAGGGTACCTTTTTGGCTGGGCTTGTATAGGCCCTAGGTCCTATAGCCTAGTACCTACCTATGAACCTATGCTAGCCTGGCAAGTACAGGCACGTGACTTTATGTTTCCGGACAATACTATTTTGTCCATGGTTTTTGGTACAACAGAAAGATACAGGTCAAGTCTTTGGTTGGCAACACCAAGTACCCAAGCAGGCAAGTTGGGCCTGTCACTCAGGCAGAATTGCTATGCTGGCATGGGTGGGAGTCATGCCAAATGACAGCATATGAAGGAATTTGATAAGGATTAAATATTTTATGCAGTGTTGGTAAATATATCACAAGAAATTTGATGTTTTTGTTTATCTGTGATCATAATAAATTTGTTTCACTGGCACACATAATGTGTTTATTGGCTCCGGTTGGGGTACAAGAGATGTTTGCTCTTGCTCACAAACATTTTTGTCATTCACTGAGTTGGGCTGTGGGTGGTGCTTGCCTTCGTTATGAAGCCCACTGCAAAGTTGGGTGAAAGCGCTTAGTTTTAATAAATACTGTCTTGCTTGTACTTTTGGTGGTTGTTTTTCTTTTTTATTTTCTGAGTTTGTATACACCCCTTGGGTGGTTTTTAAGTTTTTTATTAAGTTTGTGTTTACCTGGTTACTCACTCCAGGGGTGGCACCTATGTCTCTCATGGACAGGGGTTGTTGGTGCTGATCATAGATTTGCTATTCAAATAATGACCATCTAACCAAGGTCAGTTAGGGAACACAGGTATAACATTTATTTATTTCTTAACCGGGAAAGTACAACTTGGAATGAAGCCAATTTTCAGCAGAGGCCAGGGGAGAAATGCTCCAGGCGCATGTCTTTGCAATGTGAGAGGAAACCAGAGTACCTGGAGAAAACCCACACAGACACAGGGAGGACATGCAGACTCCACACAGAAGGCACTCCAGCTGAGAATCGAACCAGAGAACCTCTTGCTGTGAGGTGACAATGCTACCGCTGCACCACTGCGCCATCCCATAACATATCTAGGCTTATAAAGGCCCTAGGGTCATTAGCCTAGTAACCTCGTATGAAGCTATTAAAGGGGTCTAATGAATGAAAAGTTTTACAATGAGAACATACCTCTCAACGTCTTAGAACAAGAAATCTGGACAAAGCCATAAATAATGGGGGGACAAAGGCCCAAAAATAGGGACAAGTTTTAAATATTGCTCTTACAAACTAAGAACGTTGATAAAATAACAGGTATTACATCAGCAAGAAATTTCTGAAGGGTATGAAGTTTGAAACTGAAATATCTGTCATTATTTTCTGACTTTAATTTTTAGTGATTTGCCAGAAAACCACCATTTTATGAAAAATGGACAAAACTATGAAGCAAAAATCTGGACATTCTGCGAAAATCTGTACAGTTAAGAGGTATAAATAAGAAGGTGTCACAAGCTTTGATTGTTATTGGAAGGGTTACACTATGCTTTTCTTTATTTATTTATTCTGTTGACTATGTAGCACACTGGGTTTCCTACAATAATTAAAGGTATACCATAAGCTCTTCACCTGTGTCACAGTGAACTGGAAAGTGAGCAGGAAAGTTCTTGGCCCTCTTGTAAGTATTAAAAAGGTGCATTGGCCGAGCATTCCTACAGAAATGTAACATATTAGGCTGTGTAAAGAAGAGGCCTGTCTTTGCCCCATATGCACATCCATATGGAATAAACTAAAAGCTGAATTAGTATATTATTTTGCTATTCCTTTATAGTCAGATACATATATCCACTGACCTAATCAATGTGTATTTAGTCTGATCCCACAATCCCACATAATATACATACCTCTCAACCTCTTGGAGCAAGAAATCTGGACAAAGCCTTAAATAACAGGGGGACAAAGGCCCAAAAATAGGGACATGTTTTAAAAATTGCTTTTACAAACTTACAAAGTTGATAGAATAGCATGTTTTGCATTAGCATGAATTTTCCGAAGGATATGAAATATGTATCTCAAATGTCTGTCATTATTTTCTGACTTCAGTCCTCAAAGATTTGGCAATGATTTCCCAGAAAACCAAAATTTTATGAGTAACAAACCAAAAAATATGAGGCAAAAATCTAGACATTCTGAGAAAAATCTGTACAGGTGAGAGGTATGTATCATTAATGAGCAATTAACATTTTAAGTACACAGCATTTTTAGGCTTGCTTGGGCATCTCTTGAAACAAGCCCAGGCCTCTCCAGGGAGGCTGACCGCACATTTGAGATAAACTGAGCTACATTAATAGTACCAGATAATAGGTAGTTTGAATCTGAATCCCTTCAAGTAGGTCAGAATACCTTAAGAGTGAGTGCCAACAAGAGTGCTGCTAGGCTTATGCCTTTCATCTTCTGGGCATTTTGATTAGGATAATTTACCTATTATGTGCAACGAGATGTGATATTGCTTTTTATAACATTCTGGTGTATGTGCCGCTGCTTTTTGTTTAATTATTAGATTTCCTAAAATAATTTTTTTAGTCTCAAAATCATTTCCATGCTCCTGGTTCAGAGCTGCTAAAACTTTGATTTTTAAAACAGTCCATCATAAAAATGTGAAACAAAGACTACAAAAGGAATAAATGACAAGAATATTTGTAACCCAAACTGATCCGCACAGTATACTCCTACGCAAAGTGTTGTCTCCTAGAAATGTGAGGAGAAAACTGAATGTGGCCGTATATAATTAATTATTCAGAAGGGATGGCCACTTGCTCCGCCCTTAAAGTTCAGTGTTATGCATATTTCATAAGCTGTTTTGCATATGGCAGGGACACATTTCAGTGCTGGACAGGAAGATGTTTTTAACAAAGCTGCTGCTGTACTGGATTTGCAAGCTGTTTAAATAACTTTTTTTAAAAGTATTATCTTACTCCTCTTCACTTGATTAATAAAAGGTTGCAAACCAAACACAAGAAGTCACTGTTGGTTCCTGAAACAGGATCAGAACCATGAAACTAGAGGTAAGGGATGCTAAGCACATGCAGATCTGCTGTAGGGGAACTGGTGTTCTGTGAGTAGTTATTGTTTGTGATGCTAGATCTACAGTCAGTACATCAGCCTGTGTCCTGACCTTATCATCAGTGTAGGTTACATAAACAGGATCAGTACTGTGAAACTACAGGTAAGGGATGCTGTGGATATATACATTTGCTGTAGGGGAACTGGTGTTCTGTGAATAGTTATTGTTTGTGATGCTAGATCTATATTCTGTATAACATCAGCCTGTGTCCTCCTGGACTCACCATCAGTGCAGGTTATAGAAATAGGATCAGAAACTTAAAGCTGGAGTTAAGGGGTGCACAGTAGCCCTGAGGATGACCTGGTGTTCTGTGGGTAAATACAGTTTGTGATTCTGCATTTTGCAGTTATTGTTGGTACTTGAAACAGAATTAGAAGTATGCAGGAGAGATGGTGTTATGTGGACAAATGATGTTTATTTTATTAGCTCTACATGCTTTACAGAAACAGTCTCTATCACTGCACACAGTCATTAGTGTTGTTGCCTGAAACAGGATCAGAGCCATGAAACTAGAAATAAGGAATGCTAGGTGCACACAGTGCTTCGGTAGGGAAGCTGATGCATTGTGGGTAGATATTGCCTGTGATTCTAGCCCTGCATTTTGTACAGTAACAGTTTGTATCCTTGAACACAATAATCTCTGGTATTTCCTGAACAGGATTAGAACCATGAAACTGGATGTGTAGATGCAATATGTGAATTGGTGTTCTAGTGGTAGCTATTGTTTGTGATTCTAACATTTCATTCTGTACAGCTGTAGTTTCTATTTTTTAATACAAGAGTCAGTTTTGGTGCCTGAAATAGGAATATAACCATGAAACTGGATATAAGTGGTTGTGAACACCCACACATGGCATTGCTGCAGGACAACTGGTGTTCTGGGAATCACACAGTTTGTGATTTTAGCTCTGCAGTTTTACAGTCTGCATCCCTGTACACAGTAGCCTGTGGTGTTTGTGTCTGAAACAGTTACATGGTTTTAGTGACTGACCCCTGATCCTCCAGCAAACAGGCATAACTGTTATCTTTTTTTTTCAGCTGAGAAATACAAAACCTGTCAGCAGACTACATACTGGAATCATATCCTACCTATGTTTGTGCATTCATAGTATACCTACACACATCACACATGCATGCATACATATAGTTTACAAAAGAGCAGAGCAAAACTAGGCCAGCCTTATGAATACCTTAACAGTCTGCTCAGTGCATTTGCAAACAATTTGCCCCATCAAACTATAACAGTTAAATTAATAGGCATAAGCAGACAAATGAATGAGCATATGGAGAACATTTCACCATCACAAGCACTCCTTTTGACTTTACTCTGAAGAAAGAACACGAAACAGGTCCTAAAATTAAAATTGAATCAAATAGTAAATAAATTAATATTGTTAAATACTGCTTCTGTGATTATCACACTATCCTTATTCACACGAACACTCATTACAGTGGAGTACCCTCTGTGTGACTTTTTCTTTGTGTTTAAGAGCAGGTCTTTTGTTTTCTCTTTCGGTGAAATAGCTGAATCCCAAACTGTAGTAAAGGTCTTTTATAATTTACTATGCAGATGTCAAAGGCAGAAGACCTTCCTGTCCTTGAAAGATCCCTAACTTTTACATAATGACCACCTTGGATTGCATTATTACACTTACCAAATTGCCTCTGTGTCTGCTTTTATAGTTTTTTTTTTTTAAATATATGGGTTTATCATTTTTACATGATGGTTCTGTGTGCTTCTTTATGTTTTTGAGGAAGAGTAGCCTCTTTCCTTAATTTTTTTGTCCCCCTTGGGGAATCATTTCCACTGTCACAGCCTACAGTTCCCCACTTCCACACCAGGTATACCAGCTTGTCCAGTACCTGTGGACTTACTTCAGCCTTGCTGAGGGCAGTCATGGATCCTAAGGGCATCCTGTGGACTTGGACATTTCTGCTTCTATCCTGGGAGTGTTCTTTTAGATGCCCTACCCACTCTCTGCCCCTTCTCTCTCACTGGTTGATTCAGCTGATGGTAGCTCTCCCCCCCCCCCCCGTGGACTATGCCTCCCCTAAGAGAGCATCACCTGGAATGAGCACGCCTATCCCTGCCCACCACTCTGTCAGTCACCTGAGCCACTAATCACACCCAGGTTGACTGGGCTGTATTTAGGGCATTATCCATCCATGCTGCAAGAGTGACACCCCCTTTCCTTAATTTGAGAAGTATGTGCTGTAGCCCCTGTAGAGTGGCCTTTGGTGGGTTTTACTAAATGCCCACTATAAAAAAAATCTTAAATTTAATTTCATTATAAATTAAAAATGTCTTTAAAATGTATTTAACAAAAATTATATAAGTAATAAATACACTCACACGTATATATAAGCAGCAGATTCACACAGGGGATAGTGTTGTCACTTCACAACAAGAAGATCTGCAGTTCAATTATTGGTTGAGGTGCCTTCTGCCTGCATGTCCTCCCTGTGATCATGTGGGCTTTCTCTAGGCTCCAATTTATTCCCACATTCCAAGCATATGTAGTAGGTGGACTGGACACTCTACGTTGGCCATAGGCATGAGTGTGTGGTATGGAAGAATGACCATGGCAGGACTAGCCACCCAACATCATTAACCTTGGATCTAGATAATTGTCACTGTTAAAGTGACACTCTGACCCCATGTGCAAAACGGAAAAAATAAGGGGTTGTGTGTGTGTGTGTGTGTGTGTGTGTGTGTGTGTGTGTGTGTGTGTGTGTGTGTGTGTATGTATGTATATATATATATATATATATATATATATATATATATAGGTCTACTTCTAAAGTTTGACTCCGAGATGACCGACTTTCAAAATCTTGAGACGAAAATCACAAAAGTGCAGAAACCCAAGCGTCTAAGTTTTATTAGGGTAAGTGAACGCTTGGCCAAAATGCCCTGCTCCCCACTGTTGTGTGATCCCTGAGTTGGTATATTTAGTTAGGGGAGTGTGGGTTTTACTTACCTTGTCATGGGTTTCATTTACAGTTGGCCATTCTAAAACAACTTCTGTAGTGGGTTTGTTCAGACCAGTAATGACAAACCCACTATTTGTATGTAGATTGAACACTGTGCTGTTGAATCTAAACACGTTGTTAGTTACTTGAAGCAGAAATGTACTTGTAATACATCTTTGTCTCCCCATTAACCTAATTTCAACAGCTTTTTGAGAATAACATTTGATCCATCCTGCCATCCATGTAAGTATACTGGGGGAGCTAGAGTACTTCCAGTAATAGACCACTAGCCACATAAATACATTTACTTTTTTGTTTCTGGGACACTTATTTCATACAGGAGTATAGTTAGCCAATTCCAGTTTGTACTCACAATTTCTTATTGCTGTCCCCCCCACCCCCACCTACTAGGAATTAAAAAATATGTACATGTCACAAATTGTTGCTCTCCAAACACTTAAATGCATGCATTATTTTTTCCTCTAAACCCAATACAGATGTTTTTGTATTAGACATTCTCACTGTAACCAAGTTATGTACCAGTTGTTGGAAATATTAATTTAGACAGTCACATACATGTCCTGAAAAAGCTATAATTTTCTTAGTAATGCTCAGAAAAAATGTACATTGTAGAATACAAAGAGTGTGCCTGGCTGCACCCTTGTTTCATACTGTGATGATGTGAGGGGAGTAGGGAAGTGCATGTGTAACATATGCCAGTACAGCTAGCTGGAGTTTTGTAAAGATTTGTGTGTCATATGAATATCAAATGGATTTGTACAGATGCTTGTGTTAAAATGTATTTGCAAAGTTGCTTGTGTTAAAAATGTGTCAGCAGTGGGTCCTGCTGGACAGAAAAGAAATATACATATATGTCCATCTGTATTGTTGTAACTGACTAAACATATATATTTTAACAGAGGATACAGGAAGGGAAGGGGTTAAGCTCAGCCCAGCTAACCTTAAGAAAAATATCCTGAAATTAAATGACTTGGTTTAGACTATAACAATTTTATCTAACAGGCTTTAATGCAGCCAGAGATGCAATGTCTGTAAAAAGCATGGGCTGGGATCCTGTGCTATTGCCTTGTGCCAGAGAATGGCTTGTTCATCTCTGCTGGATGGGTAGAAGTGTTGGAATTGTTTTACAGTTTCCAAATGCTGTCATAAACCTTAGCTAAAGTTCTGTGTGTGTATTGTGACACATCAGTGCCCAATCCTGGCTCAAGTTTCTAGTGAGAGGGTAGTATGGGAACCACATTGTCAGGTGACCAGATGTGATGTCATTCAATAGCCAGCACTGAAATTGTATTTAAATACTAGTGAGAGATGTGATACATGCACTTTGTTGTTGGACCTGACAAGAGAGACACTTATCCATTTTCATCTTGCTTTGTTTTAATAATTAGTAAGTAACTAGGGAACAGTAATTCTTCAGTCAGTTAGAAAACATAGTGAGATTAGCTAAATATTGTTTTTCTGTATCTGAATCTTTCCATCTGTGTTGTTTTTTGCATTCCTGTGACTGAAACTCTTGTGTTTATTGTAAATAGATATTCAGTATTTTCATGTTTTCAATTTTATTATTTATTATTAATTATATCTACAGTTTTCATTGTGGCTGATCTTTTAGAAAATATTCAACCTTTGAGAACACCTGGATTTATTTAGTGGCACTGTGGGCTCCATGTACTTGAAAGTCTTGCTGCTTGGTCAAACATTACCACTTGTATAAGATAGCTGATTTGGCCTAGTGGTGTGTTGCTCTGACTGCAGCTCAGAAGGTCCTGGGTTCAATACAAGTATTAATTTTAATAAATGTAATTGGGTACATTGGTAAGAGCTGGCTTCATGTGTTCTGGTGGCAGTGAATCTACCTTATAGTCTGGGTGGAGGAAACATAGCAGGTAAGCTGTGCCAGTCTTTCCTAGGTGCATGTGTGTGTGTGTGTGTGTGTGTGTGTGTGTGTGTGTGTGTGTGTGTGTGTGTGTATGTGTGTGTGTGTGTGTGTGTGAAATCAAATCTTAGACAGAGTGTATGTGACAGCTACTTTGAACATGGACTCTGAGAGCACTGATTACACAGAGAAGGTGGTGGAGGGCTTTGCTTGGAACACCTAGCTAAGGACTCCGCTCTACACCTGTGGCAGTGGGGAGTCTTATTTGCGACATGGAGAGGAAACCCAGCCCAAGGACTGGATTGTCCATTCCTGTGTGCTCTTAAGGGAAATTGTACTTGGTGCAGAGGTTTGCACCTGAAAATACTATGTGTGTCTACTTTCTCACAGTGAACATTCCCCACTGGTGTCAGTGGTGAGGATCGAGGCTCTTTGATCACTTGCCTAGAGAAGGGACATCACACATACTGCTTCCAACATTTCATTTTGGGGTTTAACTGTTCCTCTACCTAAAGTATATCTGAGGTATTCAATCTCCATTATTCCTAGTTTGTTCTTTGAGGGCAATCACAGTTATTCCTGTTTGTCTCAGAGAATTTTGTACCACCTTTACCTTAGGTAGTTGTGAGTCTCAGTCAGCAGAATGTATAATAACATTGTCTTCACAAACTGCACCATGGCTGGTGTGGGTTTTTAAGGCTATATCTATTAATTTTTGAAGGAAGATGGGATGCCAACTGTCATTTGGCACAGCGGTTAAGGCTGTGTACTGTACTTAATGTGGTGCATGATTTGTTAGTCTCAGTCCTCATTTGTTTACTGTATGCCCTTGAGCAAGTCACTTAACCAGACACTGGTCCCAAGTTGCTTATGAAAAATGACTGTGTTTAGTGGGGCTACCTGGTTAACAAATGGGTATAATAATAATAATAATAATAGTAATAATAACAACAACAACAACAATAATAATAATAATAATAATAATTATTATTATTATTATTATTATTATTATTATTATGTAGCCCAAAAGGAAGAATAGGTACATAAATGTATACTTAGCTAATGACCATTGGGGCTTTTATAAGTCTTATAAGTCTAGCCAAATATTCCACTGGTATCCTATGATGTTAGAGGTTGTTTTGAGGGGTATATATAAGTTAGGACAAGATTTACAGGCTGTCTCTGTCTATTAAAGACATTGGTACCAGACTCAGGGTGTATTTCTGATTTCCCATTCACTGGTCCAAGTTTGTCTTAGTGTTAAGGAAGAGCTCTGCTTCATGTAGATGGAAAGCCTTTTCCAGAGAAGGGGAATTCTCTGAGTCACATACCTGTCCCTCCAACATGTGCTATTTATGTTACAAGCAAAGTTTAAATTCCTAGATTGCGTACTTCGATGTCATTCAGTTTACAGGTATGCAAAAGATCCATCAGAGTGGGATCCAAGAATGCCTGGCATGCCAGGCATAGATCACCTGTCATCTGTCTTTAGGAAACAAAGTATAGAGATAGGGCTTTGAGGCCACCTGTTTAGGATGTGCTGTTTATACCCTGTACTCTTTTTGTGAGGACACCTGTGTAGACATTTCGTTTGTTGCATGGTCTTGGTCAGACACACACCAAAGGGGGGGTTCTACTCAATGATGAGCTTGATGAAGGCCACGTTTATGATAATTCCTTCCATGGCTTTGTATATTAGACTTGCCAGACTTATAGAGGTGGAGTTCCTGGGGTCTATTGATGGTCTGTCCTTGGGCAGAAGGATCATGTGGCACAAAGTTTGTCTGAAGATTATGGTCATACGGGTTTATATCAGATGATCGAAAGCTGAGAATATCAAAGCTCAAAACTTCAAACTTGCAACCTCAAAAATAAAAAACATCGAACGTGAAAAAAAAAACACTAAACACCTAAAACAACACAAAAAACGCTCTATGCAGGGGGGAAAGCCCTCTGCACCCCCACACCCCCTGCTACTTAAATATACCAACTCCGAGATCACACTACAGTGCAGTAAAGGGAAATCGATGTTCTGAGCTTCGATATTCTCAGCTTTCGATCATCTGATATAAACCCGGTCATACAGTAATTCCAGCTTTGCCAGTAGATCATGTTTCAGACTATTTAGTAGCCACTGTGGGTTTTTATTGGGACCCATTGAAGCATTATTGTTGGCCTCAGAGTGTGTATCTAGGAACTGCAAATTAGTGATAGTTGTGGGGGGGTATTTGGCGCAGTGGTATTTCCTGGGGGGGCATCTAGGAAAGGGAGGGTAAAAGAGGAGCTGAATTTGTCGGCCAGCAAATTTGCTTTATCTTCCAGCTCTTTGCAGGTAGCTTCATTTACAATCAGTTCTACACACTGCTATGTGCTCCATTTAAGGTTTTAGACATAGCTAAATAGAGCCTTGTGGTTGTCCCTTGTCTGGAAGGTTATCTTTACCTCAAATTTGACTTTAGTAGACTTAATTTGCCCTGTTAATGGTTTGTTTGTTTAGATTGATGAGAGTGTTTTATCATGCTGGGCACAGCACTTCCTAATTTTGGTTATGACTTTTTTATTTTGCTGTAGAACCTTTTCATGTTTGGTGGTTTATTTTTGACTTAGTTTTGACATGATTGTTCAAGGTTTCTGTGAACAATCCTGCATAGGCAGCTGTGTTCTCAGGGTTTGGGGAGCTTGAAATTTGGACAGGTTAGATTTAGGATAAAGCTTTGTGGTCTGTCCTTATCAGAGGGAGAGAGAGCACTACACTAGGGAGGAGCAGCCTTCTCACATGTTTGTAACTATCAGGCCAAGTATGTTTGCACCCCTTAGTGTGTGTATGGGCTATCTGGTCCTCGCTGTTTGTGCTTACAAAGTCCAGGAATCTCTGGGCCTGTAAGTTTGGGTCTGTGTAAGTATCTCCGTTTATAGTGGGGTAGTTGAAGTCTGTCATGAATATGGCTTTGGACTGAATGATGAGGGCTTCCAGTAAGTCCAAGTACTAGTTATAGGTTTCTTGGGTCATAGAGGGTGACCTATGGCTTGCACGAATATAATATGGGACATTTTCCATGGAGATTTGGAAATGGAGAAGGTCATCCTGTTTGACCAGTTTTGATGTGAATTTGTTGTGGATATAGATTAAGACACCTCCACCTTTGGTCCTGCCTGTGCAGTAGCTGGCATGAATTAGTGGAAGGCATTGTAGCCCTACATTTCCAGGGTGCTCTTTGCAGCTTTAAGCCATATCTCAGTTACTGCAATGATATCCACATTCTCAAGGATGAGTAGAGTCTGAAGGATGCTGAGTTTCTTGTTTAGGTTCCTGCATAGAGCAGTAACATCTTTAGATTCCCCTGGGTTGGTTTTGCAATGTCAGGAGGTTTATCAGTTTGGTATTGCTTAAAAAACACTATGAGGGAGGACAAAGTTTTAGCCAATGTTTGAAAGTATAGAAGGGACAGGCGCAGAACACCCTGGGCAAAACATGTTATGCTCGCATAAGTCCTCTAGTGTTAAGAAGGCTGCCTTTTCATTAGCCTTAATCATGTGAGAGATTTGCCAGTAATTTTTTGTCAAGTCTAATTTAGTTTAGAATTGTAGTTTCAGCAGTCCTAGGTACAGATGGTAACTGTAAGATTTCAAAATGCTGTTTAGTTTCCTAAAATCATTGCAGAACCTGATTTTTCTGTTGGGTTTTAGGACTAATGGTATATGGAGGTTTTTCACTCATTTAGGGCACCTCGGTTATCTCTAGCTGAAGCATTTCTTACATTTTCCTATACTGCCTTTCTTTGAGACTCTGGTATTCATTATGGTTTTAAATTCATCTGTCCTGAATTAATTTTAATAAGATGCAAAATCAAATTGGCTCTGCCAGGCATTTTTGAAAACCTTTCCTTGTTGTGTAAAAAAGATTATTTAATTTCTTGTTTCTGTGACTTGGATGCATATCATCTGTCTGACCTGCTGGCATTAAGGCCAATCTTCTTTCCTTGACAAGTTCACTAATCTTTGTTTCTAAAATAAATACCAAAGTTTATACTTCCTTCCACGGTTTCAAAAAATTGATAGGATATATATATTCTGCTATTTTCTTATTTGTCCTTCAAATTCTGTAATTTAGATCATGTATTTTCTCTGTTATTTCAAATAGCCCCTGTCATTTACACAACAACATCTTATCTGCTGAAAAGCCCAAGCTAACATGTCGTGCTCGGCTTTACATTCCTGGTGTGTGCGTTTCTATTATACACTCCATTCCAGGTAGTTTGAGCTCTTTCCATACTGTAGGCATTGCTACTTTAGCCTGTCTTGCAGTCTTTGTAGTGTTTTAAGATTTTTTAAAATGGGGATTTCTCTTCTTCAGAGTTTTTTTTTTCTAGCATAACCCATAGTCCTTGAGGGTGATTGACAGAAATGGGTTTAGAACTCTAATTAGGTACTGTTTCTTCTCTTTAATTTCCCTTGTAAAATATTTCTTATTGTTATATTTTTCCTTCTCAGCCCTTCCCTCTGGCTTAGAATTCTTCATTTCTGACATTTTCTGTTTCAACTTTCAGAAAGTTTATAATTCAGCTCACATAGTGCATTTTCCAAACACCATAACGTCACTTACTTAGAATATGCCATTTACTGACAGTTTCTTTCTCTGTTTTTGCTTCTTGCTTCATGTACCTGATTTGTAACATTTACAGTCTCTAATAACATTTCTATCTCCTGGTTTGCAACACTCCCCTGGTGCCGTAGTTAGTCTGTAAGTCTTTTCCTTCTACTGGGTTTGATAGAAGTACTTTCTGACATATTTCTTTAACTGATGTAATGTTTTTCCTTCTTTGTATTCTTAGCCACAGTTTTGTAACCTTAAGGCTAACAGTATGCCTTGATCTCGGATAGATTTGTGCACTGTCATTAATGGGTCTGGTGGTTGCTCCCTTACCCTTTTTCTGGGTGAGCCAGGGACTTATTCATCTTCTGGTTTCCCTTCCAACTATGATAGAGTGGTTTGTCAAATAAGTACCTTCTTCACAGTGCATTGATAGCAATGGGATGGACTGCCTCTCCAAACCCAGTTTGGACTTCTTTCTTTGTAACAGCAAACTGTTTCTTATCACAATTAATGAATACTAGATTTATTGGCTTGTTAGCGATTGTTTTTGTCTTGCATGCATACTGGTCTTTTACAAGTATTACCTGGGTTCTCATGTAGTTCTCTGCCATCATTTAAGGTAGCACACTTAATTCATCTGACAGTTGCAAAGTAACCAACTGTAGTCTTAGTCACTTTAGAAGTTAATGTATCATGTACTAGAGACATAACATCACTAGTAACATACTTTTTAGATATTATAGTTTTCACAGATTTAACAGCACCACGTTCACTATTACAAAATCTGTGTATATGATCCCTTTTTCCACATTTAAAACAGAGTATGTTTGCACTTATTTTTTGTTTGCTCCCAATAACGGACACAGGTTTTACCATAATTGTTTAATTCTCAAACTTATACATGGTTTCAGGGCACTACAATCTTTCTGCTAGCACAACAAAATATTCAGAGATTTTAGGGTCAGTCTGACACACTAGTTTTCTTAAAGCAGTAGTAAAGACCTTATCATATGTAGGATATGCCCCAAAATTCCATGAGCATTTGGTAAACAAACCTACTCGAGGACATAGCATTCCTGGCCTTATTCTTACAAATATGGCCACCTCTTGCATTTCTTGTCTGCTATCTGCTTCTGCAGTGAAGTCTGGCCACGATCGTGTGATATTTTCCTTTAAACTCCAAAATACTCCTACAGCAAATCCAGTTTAAAGGCTGTAAATGTGCCAAACCCAACTTACTCCACAATGAAATATCAAAATTCACTTTTAACTGCATCACCACTGATTTTCAGACAGCAGTCAAGTTTCACTCAGGAATTCTACATCCATTAGGAAAAAATGCATAGAGCCAGTAGTCTGTACCAGAACAAGGTTTCGCAGGAAATTCAAAAACAAACCACGCTATTGGTTTACCATCATAAAAAATGTGCTGCAACAAAATAAAGAAACACCTTAAATTATGTAGTAGATCCAATACCATCTTCTCAAAAAAAATATTTAAGAAAATTACAATAAGGTGTGAAAAATAAAATAAAAAGCATTGCAATAGAACTGAAAAACACCATCAGGTTCACTAAAGGAGCAAATGTAATTAGGCTGGCCACTGAAACCAAACATAATTACAAATCAATATTTAACTATGTTAAGTAACGATTCCCTACATTGCTCTAAACTTATTGATCATGGCTGTTCCTAATCTGCCCTAATAGATACTGCCAATATCCTTTCAAGCAAATTAAGTGCCATCTTCACCCTGACACTTCTATCCAAAACCCTAAAATTTCTGAATCCCTTACTCACCCAATTATCTCCAAAGTCCATTTGCTGAAATTGCTAACTGAGACCAAAAATACTTCCTCCATTGGACCTGAAAATGTACCAGGTTTCTTAATTAATGCTCTTACAGATAGCACTCCCTAAACTGTTTTACCTAAATTCAATTACTGGTCTGTTCTCTGATGTTTAGCTCCTATAGTGGTGATTTTTCTCCGTAAGGGTAGCCTTACAACTGATATAGATAATTATAAATGTCTCAGCCTTACAAACCTCAGCTGCAAAACCATAGACTATATTACAATTGGCATTTATAAACTACAATATCAAGAATATTATTAGACTTAACCCTCAATAGTTTCTCTTTTTAAGGGTAGATCCTGACTGCTGAATCTGGTAAACTTCTTTGAAAGGGTTATAGAGGCTTTAGACAGTGACCATGTGGTACCCACAATGTATGATGACCCAAACAAGCCCTTCAACAACATTCTCCATGCTTCCATCATACAGAAGTTAAATGCTTTACAAATTAACAGTTCTGTAGTAAGACAGATAGAAAACTGGATGAAAGACATCCCACTTCAAAAGCTTTTGACTGGCAGCTTATTTATTGCAGAAGTGATGATTTGTTAAATGATTGCATCTACCTTTCAGAGACTGACTGTTTTAGCAATAGCTTCCAATAACTATATTATAGGTGTGTTATTTTAAGAGTGGACAGTGATTACATTCATTTTGTGCTAGACTGGTCCAGCTGGTGGCAGAAATGTACTAAAAAAGTAGGAAAATGGTACTGGCACTCGATAGGTATCATTAGCCCTCTTATGAAGCATGTGTATGTGTGTGTGTGCACGTGTGTTTGTGTGCATGTGCACGTGTGTGTGCATGTATGAGTATGTATTTATTTGTGTGCACGTGCGTGTGTGTGTGTGTGTGTGTGTGTGTGTGTGTGTGTGTGTGTGTGTGTGTGTGTGTGTGTGTGTGTGTGTGTGTGTGTGTGTGTGTGTGTGTGTGTGTGTGTGTGCGTGTGTGTGCTTGTATCTGTATGCCTGTGTCTGTCTGTATGGCTTTCTGTGTATGCAAAATTATGTTAGTTAGGGTTCAATTTTTGCTGATATGATCGCACTGGAAGGCACTGGGCTGAGCACAAGACTGATGAAATCCTGGGAAGCTAGTCATTGTAACTCTGCTCTGCAGCTGTGCACTTTAACTCATTCCCTCCAGAATAGCTCTTTTGAGTGTGTACCTTTAACTCCCAGTGGGCGTGGCTTCAAACTTTAAAAAATGAAGTTATCACCTTACAGTTCTAACAAATAGTCATTGACAGAGGTCAAATATCAATACAACTGTGTTTGCCATCATGTATGCTTCAAGATAAAATATTCTGATACCTTGTATGTGGCATGGTTTTGAAATTATTAATGCAAATATGAACAAGCATTATTTGATGCCTAGAGGCGCAGTAGGAGGTAACTGCAGATGCACCTGGAGACGTCACTTATTCAGGCACAGCAGGTGTTGTCCATACCCCATGTTTGCAGTGTCTACTGTTGAAAGTATTCACCCCTCATGTATCAGCTTGTTCTACACATATGAATTGGCAGTAGCAGCAGTGCAGATAGCAAAACTGTACCCCTGAGTATAACAGCTGACTCATAAAATTAATAATATATATATATTAGAAAAAAAGAGGTACTACTTACCTTTCAAATGCTGTGCTAATCATACAAACGTCTAAATTATATACTGTACAGAAACAAATTTTTTATCAAATTTTACAATTCTGTGAAATCAGTTTGATCTCAAATGCTGAGAATGATAATAAGGTGTTCTTTAGTTAGATCCAAAAACTGAAAGGGAAAGCTTTGGTCCATGGAAATAATCAGGACAGTATAGAAGGGCCACCTCCATAGTGCTGTGCTACCCAGGTATAGAAATCTAGCTCTGCTCCAAGAGGGGCAGAAGACATCCAGGATGACCCAGCACTACACTAGAGTTACAACTCTATGCAACAGATGCTATGCTAAAATAAGGTAATGGGAGTTGCATGTCATTACCTATTCCTAGCATAACCCAAACCCCAGCATGCCATTTGCATAGGTGCCAAAGTAACTGACTTCATGGGGCCACGTGTATGTCGCATATAGTTATGCACACAGGCCAAGTTATAAGTTTGTCAAGCATGACTCTAGTCATAGGGAACTCCACTGTGCAACACACTGATGCCCAGCTCATCAGGCTGGATAGTGCCATGTGTATGTCACATATGGTTATACATGCAGGACAAGTTATAGGTCTGTCATGCATGACTCTCATCATAGGGGACTCCATTGTACAACACACTGATGTCCAGCTCATCAGGCCAGACAAAGATAGATAATGGTTAGTTGCCTATATGGACTCACCATATCCACAAAATGAACTTAATGGTCAACTCTCAGCTATCAACTGGTCCTTTCTCAGACAGCTACAACTCAATGAAGCTGTCACTGAATTTAATAATATATTTCTTAACATACTTAATTCCCTTGCCCCTATATGCTGTGTTAGAATAAAATCTGCCATATCCACCTGGCTGACTCCCCCACTCACTCCCTGATGTCTCAAATGGATAAAAATTGGAAGATTTGGACCAAAACCAAACTGCCCTTTTACCTACAACAATATAGACTTCTTTGTAACCTTACTAAGAAAGCTATTATTAATGACAAGAGAAACTACTAGTCTAATCCTAAAACACACCTACATAACCCAAAGAAATTCTGGCATACAATTAATCAAATCCTTTATCCCGGTAACCCATCTACTCCTCAGCCTAGCCCCTCTCTCACTCTTCTCCAAACTGCTACTAACTTCAACTCCTACTACATAGACACTATCACTAAACTTATAAATCTTCTACACTCTTACTCCACCCCACCCTCCTTCCCTCCTATTCCCTCTAATAATTCCTCTGCTTTATGCTTAAAAACTGCATCCACTAGACATGTAAAATATTTACTCCTGAAACTTAAACCTCATTCTCCTTCATTTGATGGTCTCCCTCCTGCCTTTCTCCAACTAGCTGCCAACTCCCTAGCACTGCTCATCTCTATTCTTATCAATCGCTCTCTTACTGAAGCTATGGTCCCTGACATATGGAAAAGGTTCTACACTCTTTCCATCAATAAAGGGGGTAATTCCACTGAACTATCCAACTATAGGCCCATAGTAATTCTATCACCTCTGTCCAAAGTCTTGGAGAACTGTGTACACAAACAAATCTTACAACACCTTACACATGAGAAACTAATCACCCACACCCAACATGGCTTTTGCCCTGGTCATAGTACCTCTTCTGCTCTTATCTCCTTCAGAAATACCATTTCACAAGCCAGAGACCAGAATAAACTAGTTTCTTGTCTCTTTCTTGACCTCTCAAAGGTATTTGACACTGTCTCCCATCCCCTTCTGTTAGTCAAACTCTCCCTGTTAAACCTATCTACCTCCACTATCTCATGGTTCTCCAGTTATCTTAGCAACCATTTCCAATCTGTCAAATGGTGCTCTGCTATCTCCCTGAACTTCCTATACAGATGGGAGTTCCCCAAGGGTCAATTCTTGGATCACTGTTTTTTAATATTTTTACTAATCAATTATCTTCCTCAGCCCAATACTCATTGCTTGTCCAGTACGCAGATGACTCCACAATCATCACCACTGCTGTTACCCTCTCTGAACTTGATACTACAACACAGGACTCCTTCTTGTCTGTTGAAAACTGGCTTAACCTAAACCTTCTAATCTTAAATCCAAAGAAGTCCAAACTATGTCACACTTGAAATCATCTTTCACCATCTCTTCCCACAATAACACACCCATCATAATAGAAAGCCACACCAAACTACTAGGAGTCATTACTGATGACCAGCTAAAATTTGACCTGCATGTTCTAAGAAACATTAAAGAAAACATTAAAAAAAATCATAGAAACAAAAGCTCTCTCTCTAGTACTGCTAAAAGTTCTCTTTCACATGCCTACCTATTACCAGCACTTCTCTATGGCTCTCAAATTCTCACCAACTTACAGTCCACACTTATTTCTAAACTTGAGTCTACTTACAACAAGGTGCCTAAATTTGCTACTGAACTCCCATATACTCCACTCATCACTGTTTAGCACCCAGAAAACTGAACTGGTCAGAATTGCCCCATAACCTTCTCCTTTCTCATCTTCAGATAATTCATTGTATTCTATACCAACCCACCTTCTGCCCCAGTATCACATCTATCATAGGTTCATAGGTTCATAGGTTCATACTAGGCTATCTGCCCAAGGGCATTTATAAGCCTAGCCCATAGTTATGTGGCTTTCGCCACCCCTTTAGTTTGAATAAAACTATGCCTATTATTTTGCTGTGCCTCTGTCAAGGAGCGACACTGAAGTAATCCCTGGGGTATATCTGCGATCTCCCATCCATTGGTCAAGATTCCTCTTGAACAAGGCCAGCGAGGTGCTCTGCCTCACATGTACTGGGATTTTGTTCCACAGCATAGGGAGTCTCTGGGTGATGAATCTGTCCCTCCAGCACGTTCCATTAATAACCGTGTCAAGGTTTAAGTCTCCCGCCCTTGTGGTTCTGAGGGATCTAGATTTTTTGAGGTGAAGCATATTCATCAAATCTGGGTTTGACATGGCCTTATATGTCAGGCACAGGTCACCTCTGAGCAAGCGGTATGAGACTGAATAGAGCTGGAGTTCTTTCAGTCGGGCAGCATAAGACATATTTTGAGACCCTTTATCCTTTTGGTGAGGAACTTTGGAGCCTTTCCAGCTGCTGCAGGTGTCGGGTCAGATACATTCGAATGGGGCATTGTACTCAATCATAGGTCTAATGAGTGATGAGTACAGGGGGACGATGACCTCCCTTGATCTAGATGTGAATCCCTTCATGATCAGGTGGGCAATGTAGAAGGTTTTCCTAACTACTTTAGCAACATGAGTGTCAAGCGAAGGCTACTGTCAACCTGGGTCCCCAGATCCCTGATGACTTCTTGTGTGCTCAGTGGATTGCCACCTATATGGTAGCTAGGGGTAACCTTGTTTTTCCCGAAGGGTATGACTATGCATTTCTTGGCGTTTAACTTTAGGCCATGGCTCTGGCACCAGTTATCTGTCTCTGTGAGGCCCTTCTGAAGGATATCTGTGTCAGATGTGTTTTCGACTATGGCGCCCAGTTTGCAGTCATCTGCAAACTTTGTCAGCCATAACCCTCCTGTGTTTGCTTGTACTTCATAAAAGTAGATGCCGAACAAGAGTGGACCCAGGACTGAGCCCTGTGGGACACCACTTGTGACAGGCTTTGAGTCTGACATGGCTCCAGCAACTCTGACCCTGTGGGTTCTGTCACTTAGCCAGTTTGCAACCCATCTTGTGATGTATGGGTTTACATTCAAGCTGATGAGTTTTTCGATGATACCTGAGTGGGGTATTGTGTGAAGGCCTTTGCCAGGTCAAGGTAGGCTGTATGGACTGCCTTTCCCTCATCAATGGCCTTGGTGACTGTCTCGAAAAAGTCAACCAAGTTTAAAAGGCATGATCTGCCTTTGACAAAGCCAAACTGGGTTGGATCCAAAGTCTGCAAGTTCCCTATGTCTTTATTTATGAGTTCCATTATGATCCTCTCCATGGCTTTGCAGATAAGGCTTGTCAAGCTAATGGGACGGTAATTTCCAGGGTCGGTGGAGGCACCGCCCTTGTGAAGTGGGACCACAGTCGCCGTCCGCCACTCCTTGGGTACATATCCTGAGGTGAGGCTAAGATTAAACAGCTGTCCTAACTGCGGGTTTAATTCCTCATTGAGTTCGTGGAGCACACAGCCAGGGACACCATCCGGTCCCATGGATGCTGTGTTTTTGCCTTGGAGAGAGCAGTTCTCACCTGGGCGTTGGAGATGTTTGGGGGGCTACAATCCTCTGGTATAGATATCTCTCCTTTTGGGGGGGGGGAAGAAGTTTGCACTGAACCTGTCAGCCAGTATGTTGGCAATGTGTGTAGGTTCAGTAATCTTCACATCATTTTGAACTAATTCTGAGCATATCTGGGAGTTTCCTCCTAGGTTTCTAACATAGCTAAAGAAGGCCTTATGATTGTCTTTTGAGTCCTTGGCGATTTTTCTCTCAAAATTTGCCTTGGATGATTTTATGAGAGCTCTTAGTTTTTTACTTATAATGATCAAAGGTGTCTTACCTTTCAAGGATTTTGCTCTATCTTGTAGTAGCTTCCTCCTTTTGTTGTAGAGCTTGTTTATGGCTGGGGTCCACCAGACTGGACGCTTGCCTTTGGTACAAAGAGTCTTAGTTTTGTTTGGGATTGCCTGATCCATGCAGTCCTGTAGGTGCTGGTAGAAGGCATTTGTAAGTGATTCAGCGGTTTGAGTAATGTTTACCACTGGCTCAGGGGCCTTAAAGGAGACCACACTAGTTTTTAGAAGTGTGAAGTCGGCTTTTGAGAAGTTTTTCACTGTGGTCTTTTTTATTTCAGGTGGGGGCGGGATGAGGACCTCCAGCGAGATTAGTTTATGATCTGATCTCACCAGTGAGGGGTATACTTCCTGTGTTGAACATTGTGATCCCATGTTCGTGATGATGAGATCAAGTATGTTTTCTCCTCTTGTGGGGATGGTGACTAGTTGTTCCATGGCATTTGAGTTTATGAACTCCAGGAACCTTTGGGCTAGAGTGTTTGGGCTTGAGTAGTGTTCCCAGTCTATATTAGGGTAGTTGAAGTCACCTAGTATGATGGTGTTTGGAGATACATTTATCTCCTCCAATGTTTTCAGGAAGGCCATGTGAGGTTCCTGAGTTTGAGAGGGTGGCCTGTAACATGCTACAAATTGCAGAGCAGTCTTGCCTATGGTTAATTGCACCTGGATGGTCTCCGATGCATCGTGCGTTGCCACCAACCTTGAGGTGTGGGTGTCCTTTATGAATATGGACACCCCTCCTTTCTTGGTGTTGTCCGGATTTTGGGGCCGGAATGCATGATATGAGGTGAAACCTGGTAGTGCTGGGGTGCTCTCAGGAGCCTTGAACCAGGTTTCTGTCACAGCACAGACATCGATGTTCTCCATACTGAGAAGGGCCTCGAGTGCATGCATCTTGAGATTGAGACTTCTGGCATTGAGCAGCATTACCCTTAGTTTTTTTCCTTTTTTGTGTTCTAGGGTGGTAGGTTTAGAATTTGAGCCTTGCCTAAAAAAGGCACTATGGGGGTGGCAAGAGCCTTTGCCAATATCCGGAAGCCTAGGGGTGACAGGTGCAAGCCGTCCCTTGCGAAGCAGCGTGGCTTGTCCAGCATGTCATCCCAGGCAGACAGACATTGGATCCCCTTTGAATGATACCAGAATTTAAGCCAATTATTAAAGCTGATCATCTTATCACTGTATTGTGGCATCATTCTAGGTGAAGGTAGGATACTGCTCAAGGTCAGGGTCATACCTGCCTGGGCTACATAATCAGAGAGCTCCTCAATGTCTCTTTTCATGTAGTCCAAGGAGGTACTTCTCAGGTCGTTGACACCAGCGTGGACAATGACTGAGTCATACTTGTACCTGCTGTTGAGAGACCTGAGTGCTTGCGTTATGTGGCGGATTCTAGCCCGACAGGCAGCTTACTGTGACCTTCTCCTTACTCAGTCTGGTGGCGGGGCGTCAGTGTGTCTGACTATGGAGTCACCTATGACAAGTATGTTTGGTGTTGTATTTGGCCTTAAGGGCAGTGACTGCTTTGCACACTGATTTTGTTGTTTATGTGTTGTTTGTGTGGTGTATTGAGTTTGCAGTTGCTTGGGTGTCTGCTTTGGAGGCCTCTGCTGTTTAGGTAAATTTTACTCAGAGCCTCCGAGTATGTCTTAGTGTGTTTATGTGTTTGATTCAGTGGTGTGGTTGAGTTATGTGAGACTGGTATTGTGGTGTGTGTAGTTGCCTTCTCCTCCTGCCTGGTCTTGCCAGTCCTGAGTTGAGAGAGCTCAGCCTCCAGTCTGGCTAAATAGCTGCATCTCTCACAAGTGTTAGTGTTACGTGGGAGGAGGAGAGGGTTGTCCGTGTACATGAGGCAATTGTAACATTGTCTCAGAATTCCCAGATTCACCAACTGGGCAGGAGAGGACACCAGCATCTGACCCTTCGACATGCTAGAAAGAATTATGAGTTGGTATGAGACAGAAAAAGTAGTGGGCTTAGCAGGGAAGTGGGCACTCCTGGGGGTTTTGCTAGTGAGAGATTTGTATAATATAGAAGTGCTTGACCTGCAAAGAGAATGCTTATAAGACAAGGGATATGCTTATAAGACACCCCTGTTAGAACCTTGTGTAGCTCAGAACATCTCCTGACTATTCGCAAACCCAAGACCAACATAGGAAAAAAACTCTATAACTGTTACCCTGCTGAAAAATGGAATAAACTACCTCTAGACATCCAATAAATTAGATCCAAATCCCAATTTAGGAAAGCAGTAACAATTCACTTCAAGGAAAATAAAATATGTTTGTGCCATCTTCCTGCTGGCTGACATCTCCCTGAGGTATCCTATTCTCTTATTTTACTTCTACCTCTGTGAAACCCTACCTTTCTCCTTACCTCTCTTTATTACAACCCTGCTACCCATCCTTTATTCCTCTCTGCTTCTGTCCTGCACTCCTACAATCCTTTTCATACTTGACCAGCACTTCTCCTAGTCACAGCCAGTCTAACTTTTTCTGCATAAACCTTTCAAAAGCTAATGTCTAAATGTATTATTTCTTGTTTCTCTCCTCTGTATCTCCTCATGCTGAAAGGTATATTCAAATTGCTGTGTATGTTAACCTTGCTATTGCTTATGTAACAGAAATATATGACTTCTTGGTGTGTGCGACCATGCATCAACGAAACTTCAAACGTAACAAAGATTCTTCTAATAAAAAGGATTTTAATGTCATGCACTGGTAAGCGCTTTCACAATAGCTTCTTCAGACCAACAAGCACATTACTACAAACACTACTATAAATACTAAAAGCAATTATGACGTGGCTTAATTATTAACCCTTCACTAACATTGAGCATACTAGAATACATCAAAGACATTTCTTTTTAAAAAATATATATATATAAATCATTCTTATGCTCGCATGATTAATTAATCACAGTTAATAAAATAAATAAAAACATTTATTACTAAAACATATATTATATGAAATCACAAAGTTAATATAAAATAATATATATACTAAGAGCATTTATTCTATTGCATTGAGAACATTAAGTAAGTGTGCAATTAGTTACTATCATGGATATCATCAGTCTTTTAAAATAGGTTTGAGTGAAGCTCTCTCGAGGCCATGACCTCTATCTGCCCTAAGTTTCAGTATCCAAGTCCGTTCTCTTTTTTCAGTATTATTCCTAATATTTCCTTGTCTAATTATGGGATTAATGATATCTATAGCCATAAATTTAAATGTATGATGATTATTAAACATCAAAACATGTTTAGCTAATGCATTATTCTGATACTGTATTTTGATGGCATATAAATGCTCTCTAATTCTTGTCCGAAAAGATCTATTAGTCTTCCCTATGTAAAATGAACTACACACTTCACATTCAGCTAAATAAACTATATGTGCTGTATCACAAGTAGCATTTATTCTAAAGCTACAAACGTGTCCTGTATCAGGATGAATAGAATTACCTTTATTATTAATGTAGCTGCAATAGTTACAATTTCCGCATGGACTAGTGTTCCAGATGTTACTGGATATCTTCTTAGTGAAGTTAGAACATAACAGTCTCTTAAGATTAGGTTTATTTTTAAATCTAAATGATGGTTTGTCTCCCACAATCTTTTTAAACTCAACATTACTAGTAAGTATCTTCCAATGGTTGTTAATAATATTATAAAGAGCACTGTTATCATTCGTATAAAACATTGATATTTTTATATTTTTTATCTTTAAACCTATTAACTTTATCCATTTCTATAGGTGTTGAAAAATATGGTGCAGCTCTGTCCTGTCTAAGTATGTCTAAATCTGACAGGCTTCTATCTACTTCTATTGCTTTGTATCCTCAACTCGCAAGTCTATCTTTAAAAGTATTAATAGCTTCATAGAAGCCTGTGTCGCTAGCATTCAAGCGAGAGATACGCATACCTTGTCCCCTTATAATATTTTTAAAAGTATAATGGGATTGCATGCTACTTCTATGCAATACGTTGTTTCTTTGGCATTGTTTTCTATATACACCTGTATTAATATATTTGTCCATAACCCTTTCCATGTGTACATCTAAATATTCAATGTATACATTGGAATAGCTATGGGTCAATTTCAACAAACTAGTCATACAATTCATGTCTAAAATAAATTTGTCTAACTCTACAATGCTTCCATTCCAAAGCAAAAAAATATCGTCCACAAAACGTCGATAAAGTAAAACGTGTCTTCTGTAGATGTCACATTTGAACAAACAATTTTCTTCCCAATAGGCTAAAACCATGTTGGCATAGCTATTGGCACAAGAACTGCCCATAGCCACGCCATCACATTGAATGTAAAAACATTGTTCAGACACAAATATGTTGTTTTCTAATATCACTTCCAAAAAAAGACTTAATAAATCTATATATCTCTGGTCAAAGTCACTATGTAATTTTAAATACTCTTTAACTGAATCTATACCAATATCGTTGGATATTACCGTGAAAAGTGACTGAACATCTAAAGTGACAAAAATGTGTCAGAACTAATCCCTTGCATGTTACTATATTCATACAAGTCTAACAAGAATTGTCTGGTATCTTTAAGGACATAGATGTTGTCATTAAGTATAGGTCTCAAAGCTCTCTCTACATATATTGAGAAAGGTTCAGTACACCAACCTTTCCCTGAGACTATGGGTCTCATCGGTGGATTCATGCTATTTTTATGAATTTTAGGAAGTCCCTGTATAACACGGATCATCGGAAATTCAACCAACAAATACTTACCCAAGTCTGGGGTGATGTCATTACTTTTAACTAAGTTTATAATTAGAGTAAAAATGGATGTTTAATTTCTTCAACTTTATCAATATTAGTGAGTCTATAATATTTCTCATCACTCAGCAATTTATTCATAGCTTCTTGATATTTCTCATAGTCCATTATAACTATAGGACCACCTTTATCTGCTGGTCTTATCATAATAGTTCGATCATTACGTAAATTTGAGAGAGCTGTCCTATCTCTAGCTGTAAAGTTAGTATATTTCTTACTAGATCTATTCACTTTATTTGAATTATCGTATTCACGTAGTTCATCTTCTACTAGACTGTAGAATACATCTACTATTGGGTGACTATTGGGTATATAAGTGCTTGGTTTCTTAAAATTACTTTTCTTGTCATTAGGCATTGCACCAAATTCATATTGTAGCAAAACATTCCTTAAAACATTTTAATATCTATTAGAACATCTGTTAAATTATTAGTACTGCTGGGAATAAAGCTCAAGCCTTTATTCAACACTTTGATTTCATCTTCAGTCAATGGTCTCTTTGAAATGTTTAAAGTCAAGTTGTCACTGTCTGTTGCCACATTTTTTTGATAGTCTGGTTGGATTGTCTCTCTAATGAATGTTTCCTCTTGGTCCTGCCTCGACTGGCAGAACGGTCTCTTTTCACCCCTCTCTCCAAGGATATGGGGAGGGGGAACTGTGGAAAACCCATATGATTCCTATTACCAGTAGGTACCTTAGGTCTGACTACTTGTTGTTCTATAGTCACTACATCATTGTTAATGTCATTATTAACTCGATCCCTTTCATTGAACATAGTCGAGGATGGAACAGTACAAGCATTAACATTCTCATTCACTTTATCTGTTGGAACATTCACATTGTACGAAGTTTCTCTTTGTTTATTATTGGTGTTACTGATATTCTGAACAGTGTTCTCCAAATTATCTGTTCCTTGAGCACAAACTTGAATGCCATCCTGTGATGTATTCATACTACTTGTTTGTTTATTATTTAGTGTGCGGTCAGCATTGGCCCTTATATTATAATCATTTTGTACCATTCCTCTGTTTGTCCTAGGCCAAGTGAAGACATGGCCCTCTCTAAAATCTGTAGTGTCTCTATCAATCTTGGTATACTTTTGTTGCAATAAGTGTCTCTCATAAATTAGAACACCATCTAGTAAAGTACTTAAAGCCCGATCGGGAATCGGTTATACATAACTTCTTGTTGTTTTCAAATAGAATTTCTAAGTTTCTCTTCTTCTGGCTTAAAAAAGTCGATAAGTAAATTAATATATTTGAAACTTACCTCCAAATTCACTTGTTGCCAGCTAGCTAGAAGTTCCATATACAAGTCCTCACAGGTAGGCATTTTCAGAGTCCTTAAACCCCTGGGTATTATTTTTCTATTAATGCATAACTTGAAATGTTGTCGTTGCAATTTTAGCCGTTTAAATTTCATGGAATCACTCTCCAACTGTTCCACGGCTAAACGTAGTTCTTCTAAGTCATGCATTTCCACTGTATCTTCATTATTGACTTCATATAGAAACAGCGGATTATATTCATTGCGAATACATGCTAAAAACTTTTGTAATGGGCTTTCGCCTCTTCCTTCTACTCCTATTTGTTGGTTTTCTTTTACCACTGACCCAATTGGTCCATGTATCTCGGCGGTTACTTCAATTCTTTTCACCGGTTCCGGAGGTCTATAATCCAACTCTAGGTTAGTATACATACTAGTACCATCTGCCATGTCTCCCATGAGTGTATGAAAAGTCAGTAAAACAATAAGTAACAAAGTTACACTCGGAGAAGTAAACGCCACACACCAACTGAAAAATAATTGCTTTTAGTATTTATAGTAGTGTTTGTAGTAATGTGCTTGTTGGTCTGAAGAAGCTATTGTGAAAGCGCTTACCAGTGCAAGACATTAAAATTCTTTTTATCAGAAGAAGAACCTTTGTTATGTTTGAAGTTTCGTTGATGCATGGTTGCACACACCAAGAAGTCGTATATTTCTGTTACATTACATTATTTTTCAGTTGGTGTGTGGCGTTTACTTCTCTGAGTGTAACTTTGTTACTTATTGCTATTGCTTATGTCTATGTAAATCTTTTGGATTATTATATGTCTAATTAATTGTATGTTTTTACTGTGCAGCTTTTCTCCCCAGGTCTCCACTGAAAAAAGGTTCTGTCCCAGTTGGACTAACCTGGTCAACAAATGTCAAATAAATGAATGAATGAAGAGCATCAGAACTAGTAGATGTAAGATGCTGACGTTTTCTTGTGATATAAATAGGACATGTTGTAGAGAGAGATATGATCTCAGAGATCTGGTATAGGGAGAGAGATGTGATCTCAGAGATCTGGTATAGGGAGAGAGATATGATCTCAGAGATCTGGTATAGGGAGAGAGATATCTCAGAGATCTGGTATAGGGAGAGAGATATGATCTCAGAGATCTGGTATAGGGAGAGAGATATGATCTCAGACGTCTGGTATAGGGAGAGAGATATGATCTCAGAGATCTGGTATAGGGAGAGAGAGATATGATCTCAGAGATCTGATATAGGGAGAGAGATATGATCTTAGAGATCTGGTATAGGGGGAGAGAGATATGATCTCAGAGATTTGGTATAGGGAGAGAGATATGATCTCAGAGATCTGGTATCTGGAGAGAGATATGATCTCAGACGTCTGGTATAGGGAGAGAGATATGATGTCAGAGATCTGGTATAGGGAGAGAGAGATATGATCTCAGAGATCTGGTATAGGGAGAGAGATATGATCTCAGAGATCTGGTATAGGGAGAGAGATATGATCTCAGACGTCTGGTATAGGGAGAGAGATATGATCTCAGAGATCTGGTATAGGGAGAGAGATATGATCTCAGAGATCTGGTATAGGGAGAGAGATATGATCTCAGAGATCTGGTATAGGGGGAGAGAGATATGATCTCAGAGATCTAGTATAGGGAGAGAGATATGATCTCAGAGATCTGGTATAGGGAGAGAGATATGATCTCAGACGTCTGGTATAGGGAGAGAGATATGATCTCAGAGATCTGGTATAGGGGGAGAGAGATATGATCTCAGAGATCTGGTATAGGGAGAGAGATATGATCTCAGAGATCTGGTATAGGGAGAGAGATATGATCTCAGAGATCTGGTATAGGGAGAGAGATATGATCTCAGAGATCTGGTATAGGGAGAGAGATATGATCTCAGAGATCTGGTATAGGGAGAGAGATATGATCTCAGAGATCTGGTATAGGGGGAGAGAGATATGATCTCAGAGATCTGGTATAGGGAGAGAGATATGATCTCAGAGATCTGGTATAGGCTCCCCATCCACGTGAAACAGACTTGCTCCCCATTCCTTTTCAAGCGTAACCTGAACCCTTGCATAGAAATTGGAAATTCACCACTGGTCTGGTGGCCATGCCTCTGATGGGCAGAGGTCATCAGTTAATCATCTCCCAACTCATATATACCCCTTGTATAAATGTCTAAGATACACATGTTTGTAGGGCACTTTTGGGTTACCCACCTAGGCTTATAAAGACCCTTCTGGCCATTAAGCAAGTGCACATCTATGGACATATAATCATATGCAATAATACTGTGGGGCTGGGTGTATGCTGTAATGGCTATGCTACTAAATTTAATCCTAAATTTACTCAAAACTTTAGTCTGAGTTGTCCATTGTATCCAGAGGACCAGATGACAAAAAACAATGTCAGCAGATGTGCAGCCTTCAGCTGCAGAACAGCTCCACTTGTCTGTCAGCGCTGGTATTGCATGCTACATGCATTTCCACCATGTACTGCCTGCAATGCCAATACTGGCTTAGATATGAAGCAGTACTTAGGATCATAAGAAGCTACTAGGTTATTGGCCCTGAGGCCCTTACAATCCTAGCCAAGAATTTAGCCCATGTTCCAAGTCAACACCTGATGCCCCTATCTAACAGGGACACAGGTGGAATCCCATGGGTGCATTTTCTGTTCCCCAACAAAAAAACTTCTCCAAAGCTGATTATAACCTCCTGAAGGAAGGTATAAACAGCTTCACAGCCCCACCCCTGCCCATAGGAACCGGCACAAATGTCCAGACCTACACAAAAGTACCATGTTGTGTCTTTCAGCTTTTCCCGGTTAGGGGTCGCCACAGCGGAACTCCGGTCCGCTAATGATTGGTAGTTGATTTTTACGTGCCGAGTTACCAGCCCTGATGCACAACCTTCAATGAAGGTACGCCCATTCACACATGTCTCCACGCAGAAGACACTCTAGCTGAGAATTGAACCGGACAGCGTCTTACTGTGAGGCGACAATGCTACCACCGCAGCACCACCACCTCATACGAGCATTTATATAGCTGCATGGAATCAGGAATGTCCAACAGGACAAAATCATCCTCCTCAAGGAAGAGTAAACCGGTCTGGTGGACATCTGCAGTAAATAAACTCTGTAATAAAAGGAAAAAAAATTGCTGTCCAGGATCAAGAAGGAGCAGGTGCCTAATAGGAAGCAATCTCTCCTTAGCCTGAACAAGCAAATAAAAGTACTAGTGAAATCCTCCAAAGCAAACTTTGAGTCCAAACTGGCCACATCTACTAAAGACCATAATAAGGCCTTCTTCACATACGTCCACAGTCTCAAGGAAGCACTCAGATCTGCTCAGAACTGGTGGGCAAGGAAACCACATACACAAATGCTGTAGATGTAACCAACCTGCTGGAAAACAGGTTCAGTGAAAACTTTACCCCTCTGTCCCCCCCATCAGTAAATCAGAACATCCCCAGCACCTGCCCCCCTCCCCTTATCTCTAGGGAGCAAGTCATCACTGCCCTCTCAAGGAAAAAAAATACAGCCTCCATGGGACCCAACAACATCCCAGGCTGCATCCTACATGAACTCAGGCAGGAACTTCCAGCACCATTAAGCACCCTATTCAACCAAACCCTGAGTACTGGATTCATTCCAGCCAAGTGGAGGATAGCCACTGTCATCCCTTTACACAAAGGTGGAGTACCACTGATCCAGGAAATTATAGACCCATCAGACTAACTAGCCCAATCTGCAAGGCCATGGAATGGATTATCATGGATCTCATTAAGAAGGACATTGGCAACCTCCAAACACTCAATCCCACACAATTTGGTTTTGTCAAGGGGAGGTCATGCCTGTTAAACTTGGTCGACTTCTTTGAGACAGCCACCAAAGCCATGGATGAAAGAAAGACGGTGTATACTGCCTACCTTGACCTGGTCAAAGCCTTCGATGCTATTTCCCACTTGGTTATAATAGATAAACTCTCTCAACTAGGTATCAGTCCGTATGTTATCAAATGGGAAACAAACTGGCTCACTGATAGAACTCACCTAGTAACAATAGGGGAAGCCACCTCAAGCAGTAGACCCATAATGAGCAACATACCCCAGGGATCAGTCTTGGGACCTCTGTTGTTTGGGATATACTTTTCTGAGGTGCAGGCCAAAATCAGTGGTCTATGGCTGACCAGTTTTGCAGATGACTGCAAGCTGGGTGCTGTCATCAATTCCCCTAGTGATGTGGACATCCTGCAAGACAAGTCTCTCCCAAACAAATGACTGGTGCCAGAAACATGGCCTCAAACTGAATGCCAAAAAATGTATCATCATCCCTTTTGGGGAGAGTGGCAGCCCCACAAATTATCGCATTGATAAGAAGATCTCAAGTACGCAGTCAATCATGAGGGTCTTGGGCAACCAGGTTGATACCAACCTGACGTTTGACCACCATATTGCTTCTGTTGTACAGAAGGCTTGCTACATGGCCCACCTCATTAGGAAGAGTATCTCATCCAGAGACTAGGAGGTCATAACATCCCTGTATTCTTCCCTTATAAGACCCATTATTGAGTACAACACCCTTTCGGTATGTACCTCACAAAGCACATGCAGCAGCTGGACAGTCCACAGAGGTTTCTCACTTGGACCTCAAACATCTACCCTTCACAGATAGGCTAAAAGCCCTGTCACTCTACTCAGTCTCATACAGACTCCTCAGAGGTGACCTCTGTCTGGCATACAAAAAAATCTCAGACCCCGCCTTGATGGGACTGCTGCATATCTGCAAGTCAAGCTCCACTCAACTAAACCGCATGCGAAACCTCAACCTGGTCTGTGACATCAATAGGACTTGAAAAGGGGCCTTTTTCTGTGGCTTAGTCAACCTACCTGGGTTAACAAAGAAAAAAGTAAACAAACAAACAGCAAAAACAATGCTGTGGTCACTTGGCTACAGGATAGCAAATGCAGCTGTAGAAACATTTTATGCAGATTCCATAATAAGTAAAAATAATTGTAATTGAAATGCTGTGTATTCAAGATGAGGCAACACTTATATACTACATTTATGATAAAAGCCATCATTTATAACTTTAAAATTGTGGGGTCTGCAACACTAGACAACACACATTGTTTTTTGTTTGTTTGTTTTTTGCACAGTATGAAGGAAAATCTGACTTAACCCATCAGCCATGTTAAACAAAATGTTAGCATGTGGATGTATCTCGACAACCAACTGTAAAGTATCAGTTTACAAACCGTAGGGCGATGCATCAGATGCCTTTAATTTTAGAGATGTCACTCAAACCAGTATTCTTTGCAAAATTTTCTGATAATCATAATGGAGTTTATCCAAAATTGTACATGAGCCTGTATTTTATAGATATGGAACAGGTAGGCTTCTTAATCTTGTAGAATTGTTTGAAAATGTAAATGCAGCAATCAGTGAAGGGCTGACAATGCATGTAGTTTATTTTGATTTTCCTAAGGCATTCAACACCACTCCAAGTGTGAAACAGATGACAAATTAAAAGCATTAAACATCAATCCATGTACTGGGTAAGATGTTGGTTAAACAGGATAGAATAATTCACAGTGGTGAGACTTACCTGTATATCCCGAAGAGAGCCATCACTGTTGTCTCATAGGACTCTATACTAGGGGGTCATTTCTCTGGACTATTCATCTCAGCTCTAAAAATGGGAAAGGAACTCTGATTAACAAAATAGGTTGACAATAAGAAAACAGGTAGCATAATCACTTCAGAGAGGATGCCAAATTTCTTCAAAATGTTTTATAAAACAGGGAGATCTATTACAGTAGTAATGTATTGACCTCACCTTGACATTGGTAACTGCAAAATTATGGGACTTGACAAAAAGGAGTAAGTTACGATAAGAAAGGGCATGTCTAGTAACCCCAGGGATATCACTGTACCACTTTGTACAAAACTGACCTGATCTACCATAGAAAACAATACTACAGTATTTAGCCTTAGAAAGGATTTGAAAAGGTACAATTATGTGTTAGCAGAAAAAAAAAATGGTATAGCGGAGAGAGCAAATTTGTTATTAATAATGCCTTTGGTATAATCAGGCTTTCTGCATTAAGTTGTAGGGTAAATGTATTAATAACTTTTAACCGATTCACATATCAGGAGTGTAGCAGGATAGTGATTGAACACTTTACTTCTACACTAAGGCTTTAGGGAAACAATGGCGAAGAGCTGATGCTTGTAACCTAGGCGACTAATGTCATCACAGTAAGTAAGGTGTTGTATCAGAGTGTCACTGGGAACAACACAAAAATGAGTTAGAAATGCAGAACACAAACACGAGGTAATTGTTACCACTGATGTTTAATCTACTGTTTTTATCACTGCTTATTAATTTGTTTTGAAGAGTTGTTGTTGGAGTGATGCCACGACAAAGATAAAAAAACATTTTATGTCTTACAGGTACCAGAAACCTTTGATGATGTTGCTGTTGATTTTTCAATGGAAGAGTGGAAGATGCTGAGCAAAGAAGAAAAAGAGCTACATCGAGAGGTGATGGTGCAGAACTTTGATCACATGGTGTCACTAGGTAAGGATGGTGATACAAGAAGGTGATGATTCAGAACAATGATCACATGATGTCACTAGGTAAGGATGGTGATACAGGAAGGTGATGATTCAGAACAATGATCACATGATGTCACTAGGTAAGGATGGTGATACAGGAAGGTGATGATTCAGAACAATGATCACATGATGTCACTAGGTAAGGATGGTGATACAGGAAGGTGATGATTCAGAACAATGATCACATGATGTCACTAGGTAAGGATGGTGATACAGGAAGGTGATGATTCAGAACAATGATCACATGGTGCCACTAGGTAAGGATGGTGATACAGGAAGGTGATGATTCAGAACAATGATCACATGGTGTCACTAGGTAAGGATGGTGATACAGGAAGGTGAAGATTCAGAACAATGATCACATGGTGTCACTAGGTAAGGATGGTGATACAGGAAGGTGAAGATTCAGAACAATGATCACATGGTGTCACTAGGTAAGGATGGTGATACAGGAAGGTGATGATTCAGAACAATGATCACATGGTGTCACTAGGTAAGGATGGTGATACAGGAAGGTGATGATTCAGAGAAATGATCACATGGTGTCGTTAGGTAAGGATGGTGATACAGGAAGGTGATGATTCAGAACAATGATCACATGGTGTCACTAGGTAAGGATTGTGATACAGGAAGGTGATGATTCAGAACAGTGATCACATGGTGTCACTAGGTAAGGATTGTGATACAGGAAAGTGATGATTCAGAACAGTGATCACATGGTGTCACTAGGTAAGGATGGTGATACAGGAAAGTGATGATTCAGAACAATGATCACATGGTGTCACTAGGTAAGGATGGTGATACAGGAAGGTGATGATTCAGAACAATGATCACATGGTGTCACTAGGTAAGGATGGTGATACAGGAAGGTGATGATTCAGAACAATGATCACATGGTGTCACTAGGTAAGGATGGTGATACAGGAAGGAGATGGTGCAGACCTATGAACACATGGTGTCACTAGGTAAGGATGGTGATACAGGAAGGTGATAATTCAGAACAATGATCACATGGTGTCACTAGGTAAGGATGGTGATATGCACAGGGAGGTGATGATTCAGAACAATGATCACATGGTGTCACTAGGTAAGGATGGTGATACAACAGGTAGGTGATGATTCAGAACAATGATCACATGGTGTCACTAGGCAAGGATTGTGATACAGGAAGGTGATGATTCAGAACAATGATCACATGGTGTCACTAGGTAAGGATGGTGATACAGAAAGGTGATGATTCAGAACAATGCTTACATGGTGTCACTAGGTAAGGATGGTGATACAGGAAGGTGATGATTCAGAGCAATGATCACATGGTGTCACTAGGTAAGGATGGTGATACAGGATTGTGATGGTTCAGAACAATGATCAAATGGTATCATTAGGTAAGGATGGTGATACTGGAAGGTGATGGTGCAGACCTATGATCACATGGTGTCACTTGGTAAGGATGGTGATACAGGAAGGTGATGATTCAGAACAATGATCCCATGGTGTCACTAGGTAAGGATGATGATACTCACAGGGAGGTGATGGTACAGAAAATGATCACATGGTGTCACTAGGTAAGGATGATCCAGGAAAAAGGTACCAGCACTTCAAAAACCAATAATACAATAAACAAGTGCCAGGAAACGTTGTAACTCAGTCCAAGCAGTTTATTCCACAAACTTTTAAAATCACATAAAATGTTGAAGCAAATGATAACTTGTATTAACGCTCTTACAACAACAGTTCAGTATGCGTTTTCGTCCTTGTACATAGGACTTCATCAGACAAGTCTCATTAATTAATTAAGACCTTTAAATAGTGAATCAAATCAATTTACTTATATAAATTATCCATAGACCTTTCATTATTGTTGTTTCAAACCAACCTATCATAGTACATCAATTCATGAATATTAATGCCTATCAGAAAAATGTGCATGATTACTTCAAATGCATAAATTATTCACTCTTAGATAAAAACTGTGTTAAATATATAAATATATAAATAAATAAATAGATGAATAAATAAATAATTGATTATACATGCAATAAATATGTATTTATTTAAAAGTTTTTAAAAAAACCTTAAACTTTTCATTTGTTATACTTGGGGACTGGTTTTATGTAGGTATGTATAATGGATTAGTGCCCTCTAGTGTCCTTTACAAAAATTGCACTAAGGCTTATTAGCTCTTATTTTAAGTAAGGGTGTTATGGTTAGAAAATCATTCATTCCTGGTTTAGTGTTGGAATCTAAATTAACCTGCCACCATGACTCCCTACTTTCCAAAATTTCCTCCCATAACCCACCCCTAATGTCTGGCAAAATTTGATCAAGAACAAAGAAATGAAACTTATATTCGGGACAAATGGTGGTATGTTTATATAAAGCATTTGTGTTCTTAGCTTTCAGAATGTCATAGTTGTGTTCATATATTCTCCTTTTTAAACAACGTTCCGTTTTACCCACGTAAAACGAATGACATTTCTGGCAAATAGCAATGTAAACAACCCCTTTGCTTTCACAGTTATAGTACTTACTACTTTTTAGCCATCTCTTTCTACTTTCAACATAAATTTCTTCCTTATTGATAATGTATGGGCACTGTTGACATCTGCCACATCTATATGTCCCATTCCTACCATTGTTTCCTTTTCTTATTCTTCCATTACTCCTTTCTAAAATCTTACCTAAATTTGATGGGTTTTTATACACTAATTTTGGTTCCATTCTGGTTATTTCTTCTATATCAGTTAGAGAGCTAAATTTACTCCATTCCTTTTTAAAAATTTCTCTCAATTTAAAATTGGAGTTATTATATTCAACTACCAAACTTCTCATATAGTTGTCTTGTTCAGTTTTATTGTTCCTACAAACATTAGTATGTATATCCATTTCCACATTAATGTCTTTACCCTTTTCCAAAATTGGTCTAAACCTATCCAACCTACCAATCTCTACCTCTTTCCTTAACTTCTCAATGAAGTCCATAGGATATCCACGTTCTAAAAACATGTTATCTAGGATCTTACATTCATCTTGGAAGTCCATATCACTTGATGTCATCCTTGAACCCCTTACGAATTGCCCTTTGACTATATTTCTCTTACTGTAAAGGGGGTGGGCACTGTCATAATGTAAGAATGAATTCACATATGTGTCTTTTCTAAAAAACCTTACTCTCAAATTTACCTTCTTCTTTATATATTTCTATATCTAAATATTTCAATGAATCCATACTAATGGTATATGTGAATTTCAAAAATGTAGTAGTTTGATTGATGTATTCCATAAATTCTAGAAATTTTTCTTGACTCCCTGTCCATAGAATGACTATGTCATCTAAAAATCTGTAGTATATTGTCCAACATTCCTTAAATCTACAATTAGCGATGAATTGTTCCTCCCATTTGGCTAAGACAATATTTGCAAATGTGGGGGCACATACTGCCCCCATAGCTACACCCGTCTTCTGTTGATGGTATTCACCATCGAACATAATAAAATTGTATTTTAAAACTGTATCCATGAGTGTCACACTTGCTATCTTGCCTTCCAAACTCAAATTTTCATCACTAAATACCATCTGCTCAAACATATCCATCCCCTCTGAAAAAGGAATACATCCAAACAAATCAATGACGTCTATAGTAATGAACAATAAATCTTCTCTATACATATCCTGTTTTATTGCCCCTAAGAAGTCCCAAGAATCTTTCAGAATCAACTTATTATTAACCCAAATATGCTTGGTTTTAAAATCAACAAATTTTGCTAGTGGGCCAGTTTTAGAACCTGCTGCAGAAACTATAGGTCTGAGGGGGGGTTTGTCATATTCTTATGAATTTTGGGTATCCCAAATATATTAGCTATTTTAGGTTTCTTAACTTCCAGATATCTGAAAGTTTTATCGTCTATTATTTTTTCTATCACTAAATCTTGTAAAATTACATCTATTTTGTGATAGGCTATGTTAATTTCATTTAAGGATACCACAGCATACTTGTAATCATCTCCCAGTATCAAATTCAACTTTCCTTCATATAAAATTCTGTCCATAATGACAATTCCCCCTCCCTTATCTGGTTTCATGACCCTCAGTGAGGTATTACTACTTAAATCATTTAAAATCTCGGTCTCTTGCTTATTCAGATTATGGTGGACCCACCCTTTGTTACAACTATTTCTGACTGAATCAATCACAATGTTCTCAAAATTCTTTAATTGAGGAATTAAGGGAGGGTTGAAGGTTGACTTTCTCTTTAAAACACATTCTCCTATTCCTTCCCTTTTGAAACCAGCCCTAGAAGCCATTATTTCCAAATGAATTTTCCTCATGAATAGCTTGACATCTAAAATAGTACTTGTAACATCTCCTCTCCTATTAGGAATATATTTCAGTCCTTTACTAAGTAATGAAAAATGGTTAGGGTTCAATGTCAAACTACTAAAATTATAAATGGTGAAATTATTATAAGTATTTTTCACTTTGTCATGCACCAATATGTCAGTATTTGAATCATGTTGGTCTGGGGTGGGGGTATCTACATATATCTCCCCCTCCCCCTTCTCCCCCCTCGATTCTAAAAATTTTCTTTGTAGTTAAAATTGCTTTCGTATGATGTTCCCCTTCCCCCTAATGGTGGAAATTCTACATCATAACTATCTCCATACCATCTATTATCTTCCCTAGTCTCTTTTCTATTTTTATAATAAAAATTTTTATTATTCCATGTCCCTTTAGTAGTATTAATCTTGTTTCCCTGGTATGCTGGTTTGGGATAATTAGTATGATTTTCATACTCATTGACATCTCTGTTTAATTTGCCCACCTTGCGCTGAATCACCTCATCACATTTCATATCTATTTCCTTTCTCATTTGAAGGTATTTATCTTTTTCCTCCATGATACCATGTATTAAATCAGTGGTGATGCATGTGTCCAATATCTCAATTTCCCCTCCCAGTTCCCTTTGCTTATTTTCATTCTCATTAATAATTAGCTTCATGACCTCTAAACCACATTTATTAAAAACATTAATTAAACATTTATGAAAATGAGATCCAATCTGCACATTGTTGGGGTATTTGTATACTCTTAAACCTTTAGGGACTATCTCCCTTTGTAAACATTCCCTCAGATAGGCATTTTCAATACTAAGTATTCTATGTTTGGAATACAGGAAGGTGATGATTCAGAACAATGATCACATGGTGTCACTAGGTAAGGATGGTGATACAGGAAGGTGATGATTCAGAACAGTGATCACATGGTGTCAATAGGTATGGATGGTGATACTCACAGGGAGGTGATGGTGCAGAAGTATGATCAAATGGTGTCACTAGGTAAGGATGGTGATACAGGGAGGTGATGGTTCAGAACAATGATCACATGGTGTCACTAGGAAAGGATGGTAATACAAGAAGGTGATGATTCAGAACAATGATCACATGGTGTCAGTAGGTAAGGATGGTGATACAGGAAGGTGATGATTCAGAACAATGATCACTTGGTGTCACTAGGTAAGGATGGTGTTACAGGAAGGTGATGATTCAGAACAATGATCACATGGTGTCACTAGGTAAGGATGGTGATACAGGAAGGTGATGATTCAGAACAATGATCACTTGGTGTCACTAGGTAAGGATGGTGATACTCACAGGGAGGTGATGGTGCAGAACTTTGATCACATGGTGTCACTAGGTAAGGATGGTGATAGGGGAAAGTGATGATTCAGAACAGTGATCACATGGTGTCACTATGTAAGGATGGTGATGATTCAGAACAGTGATCACATGGTGTCATTAGGTAAGGATCACAATACTCACAGGGCGGTGATAATTCAGTACAATCGTCACATGGTGTCACTAGGTAAGGATGGTGATACAGGAAGGTGATGATTCAGAACTATGATCACATAGTGTCACTAGGTAAGGATGGTGATACAGGAAGGTGATGATTCAGAACAATGATCACATGGTGTCACTAGGTAAGGATGGTGATATGCACAGGGAGGTGATTGTGCAGAACTATGATCACATGGTGTCACTAGGTAAGGATTGTGATACAGGAAGGTGATGATTCAGAACAATGATCACATGGTTTCACTAGGTAAGGATGGTGATACAGGTAGGTGATGATTCAGAACAGTGATCACATGGTGTCACTAGGTAAGGATGGTGATACTCACAGGGAGGTGATGGTGCAGAACTATGATCACATGGTTTCACTAGGTAAGGATGGTGATACAGGAAGGTAATGATTCAGAACAGTGATCACATGCTGTCACTAGGTAAGGATGGTGATACAGGAAGGTGATGATTCAGAGCAATGATCATATGGTGTCGCTAGGTAAGGATTGTGATACAGGAAGGTGATGATTCAGAACAATGATCACATGGTGTCTCTAGGTAAGGATGGTGATACAGGAAGGTGATGATTCAGAAGAATGATCACATGGTGTCACTACGTAATGATGGTGATACAGGAAGGTGATGATTCAGAACAGTGATCACATGGTTTCACTAGGAAAGGATGGTGATACAGGAATGTGATGATTCAGAAGAATGATCACATGGTGTCACTACGTAATGATGGTGATACAGGAAGGTGATGATTCAGAACAGTGATCACATGGTTTCACTAGGAAAGGATGGTGATACAGGAATGTGATGATTCAGAACAATGATCACATGGTGTCACTAGGTAAGGATGGTGATACAGGAAGGTGATGATTCAGAACAATGATCACTTGGTGTCACTAGGTAAGGATGGTGATACTCACAGGGAGGTGATGGTGCAGAACTTTGATCACATGGTGTCACTAGGTAAGGATGGTGATACAGGAAGGTGATGATTCAGAACAATGATCACATGGTGTCACTAAGTAAAGATGGTGATACAGGAAGGTGATGATTCAGAGCAATGATCACATGGTTTCACTAGGTAAGGATGGTGATACAGGTAGGTGATGATTCAGAATAATGATCACATGGTGTCACTAGGTAAGGATGGTGATACAGGTAGGTGATGATTCAGAACAGTGATCACATGGTGTCACTAGGTAAGGATGGTGATACTCACAGGGAGGTGATGGTGCAGAACTATGATCACATGGTTTCACTAGGTAAGGATGGTGATACAGGAAGGTGATGATTCAGAACAATGATCACATGCTGTCACTAGGTAAGGATGGTGATACAGGAAGGTGATGATTCAGAACAATGATCACATGCTGTCACTAGGTAAGGATGGTGATACAGGAAGGTGATGATTCAGAACAATGATCACATGGTGTCACTAGGTAAGGATGGTGATATGAATAGGGAGGTGATGGTGCAGAACTGTGATCACATGGTGTCACTAGGTAAGGATTGTGATACAGGAAGGTGATGATTCAGAACAATGATCACATGGTGTCACTAGGTAAGGATGGTGTAAAGGAAGGTGATGATTCAGAACAATGCTCACATGGTGTCACTAGGTAAGGATGGTGATACAGGAAGCTGATGATTCAGAACAATGATCACGTGGTGTCACTAGGTAAGGATTGTGATACAGGAAGGTGATGATTCAGAGCAATGATCACATGGTATCACTAGGTAAGGATTGTGATAAAGGAAGGTGATGATTCAGAACAATGCTCACATGGTGTCACTAGGTAGGGATGGTGATACAGGAAGGTGATGATTCAGAACAATGATCACATGGTGTCACTAGGTAAGGATGGTGATACAGGAAGGTGATGATTCAGAGCAATGATCACATGGTGTCACTAGGTAAGGATTGTGATACAGGAAGGTGATGATTCAGAAGAATGATCACATGGTGTCTCTAGGTAAGGATGGTGATACAGGAAGGTGATGATTGAGAACAATGGTCACATGGTGTCACTAGGTAAGGATGGTGATACAGGAAGGTGATGATTCAGAACAATGATCACATGGTGTCACTAGGTAAGGATGGTGATACAGGAAAGTGATGATTCAGAACAGTGATCACATGGTGTCAATAGGTAAGGATGGTGATACAGGTAGGTGATGATTCAGAACAATGATCCCATGGTGTCACTAGGTAAGGATGGTGATACTCACAGGGAGGTGATGATGCAGAACTATGATCACATGGTGTCACTAGGTAAGGATGGTGATACAGGAAGGTGATGATTCAGAACAGTGATCACATGGTGTCACTAGGTAAGGATGGTGATACAGGAAGGTGATGATTCAGAGCAATGATCACATGATGTCATTAGGTAAGGATAGTGATACAGGAAGGTGATGATTCAGAACAATGATCACATGGTGTCACTAGGTAAGGATGGTGATACAGGAAGGTGATGATTCAGAGCAATGATCACATGGTGTCACTAGGTAAGGATGGTGATACAGGAAGGTGATGATGCATACCTATGATCACATGGTGTCACTAGGTAGGGATGATGATACAGGAAGGTGATGATTCAGAACAATGGTGTCACTAAGTAAGGATGGTGATACAGGAAGGTGATGATTCAGAACAATGATCACATGGTGCACTTTGTAAGTATGGTGATACAGGAAGGTGATGATTCAGAACAATGATCACATGGTGTCATTAGGTAAGGATGGTGATACATGTAGGTGATGATTCAGAACAGTGATCACATGGTGTCACTAGGTAAGGATGGTGATACTCACAGGGGGTGATGGTGCAGAACTATGATCACATGGTTTCACTAGGTAAGGATGGTGATACAGGAAGGTAATGATTCAGAACAGTGATCACATGCTGTCACTAGGTAAGGATGGTGATACAGGAAGGTGATGATTCAGAGCAATGATCATATGGTGTCGCTAGGTAAGGATTGTGATACAGGAAGGTGATGATTCAGAACAATGATCACATGGTGTCTCTAGGTAAGGATGGTGATACAGGAAGGTGATGATTCAGAAGAATGATCACATGGTGTCACTACGTAATGATGGTGATACAGGAAGGTGATGATTCAGAACAGTGATCACATGGTTTCACTAGGAAAGGATGGTGATACAGGAATGTGATGATTCAGAAGAATGATCACATGGTGTCACTACGTAATGATGGTGATACAGGAAGGTGATGATTCAGAACAGTGATCACATGGTTTCACTAGGAAAGGATGGTGATACAGGAATGTGATGATTCAGAACAATGATCACATGGTGTCACTAGGTAAGGATGGTGATACAGGAAGGTGATGATTCAGAACAATGATCACTTGGTGTCACTAGGTAAGGATGGTGATACTCACAGGGAGGTGATGGTGCAGAACTTTAATCACATGGTTTCACTATGTAAGGATGGTGATACAGGAAGGTGATGATTCAGAACAATGATCACATGGTGTCACTAAGTAAGGATGGTGATACAGGAAGGTGATGATTCAGAGCAATGATCACATGGTTTCACTAGGTAAGGATGGTGATACAGGTAGGTGATGATTCAGAATAATGATCACATGGTGTCACTAGGTAAGGATGGTGATACAGGTAGGTGATGATTCAGAACAGTGATCACATGGTGTCACTAGGTAAGGATGGTGATACTCACAGGGAGGTGATGGTGCAGAACTATGATCACATGGTTTCACTAGGTAAGGATGGTGATACAGGAAGGTGATGATTCAGAACAATGATCACATGCTGTCACTAGGTAAGGATGGTGATACAGGAAGGTGATGATTCAGAACAATGATCACATGCTGTCACTAGGTAAGGATGGTGATACAGGAAGGTGATGATTCAGAACAATGATCACATGGTGTCACTAGGTAAGGATGGTGATATGAATAGGGAGGTGATGGTGCAGAACTGTGATCACATGGTGTCACTAGGTAAGGATTGTGATACAGGAAGGTGATGATTCAGAACAATGATCACATGGTGTCACTAGGTAAGGATGGTGTAAAGGAAGGTGATGATTCAGAACAATGCTCACATGGTGTCACTAGGTAAGGATGGTGATACAGGAAGCTGATGATTCAGAACAATGATCACATGGTGTCACTAGGTAAGGATTGTGATACAGGAAGGTGATGATTCAGAGCAATGATCACATGGTATCACTAGGTAAGGATTGTGATAAAGGAAGGTGATGATTCAGAACAATGCTCACATGGTGTCACTAGGTAAGGATGGTGATACAGGAAGGTGATGATTCAGAACAATGATCACATGGTGTCACTAGGTAAGGATGGTGATACAGGAAGGTGATGATTCAGAGCAATGATCACATGGTGTCACTAGGTAAGGATTGTGATACAGGAAGGTGATGATTCAGAAGAATGATCACATGGTGTCTCTAGGTAAGGATGGTGATACAGGAAGGTGATGATTCAGAACAATGGTCACATGGTGTCACTAGGTAAGGATGGTGATACAGGAAGGTGATGATTCAGAACAATGATCACATGGTGTCACTAGGTAAGGATGGTGATACAGGAAAGTGATGATTCAGAACAGTGATCACATGGTGTCAGTAGGTAAGGATGGTGATACAGGTAGGTGATGATTCAGAACAATGATCCCATGGTGTCACTAGGTAAGGATGGTGATACTCACAGGGAGGTGATGATGCAGAACTATGATCACATGGTGTCACTAGGTAAGGATGGTGATACAGGAAGGTGATGATTCAGAACAGTGATCACATGGTGTCACTAGGTAAGGATGGTGATACAGGAAGGTGATGATTCAGAGCAATGATCACATGATGTCATTAGGTAAGGATAGTGATACAGGAAGGTGATGATTCAGAACAATGATCACATGGTGTCACTAGGTAAGGATGGTGATACAGGAAGGTGATGATTCAGAGCAATGATCACATGGTGTCACTAGGTAAGGATGGTGATACAGGAAGGTGATGATGCATACCTATGATCACATGGTGTCACTAGGTAGGGAAGATGATACAGGAAGGTGATGATTCAGAACAATGGTGTCACTAAGTAAGGATGGTGATACAGGAAGGTGATGATTCAGAACAATGATCACATGGTGCACTTTGTAAGTATGGTGATACAGGAAGGTGATGATTCAGAACAATGATCACATGGTGTCATTAGGTAAGGATGGTGATACATGTAGGTGATGATTCAGAACAGTGATCACATGGTGTCACTAGGTAAGGATGGTGATACTCACAGGGGGTGATGGTGCAGAACTATGATCACATGGTGTCACTAGGTAAGGATGGTGATACTCACAGGGGGTGATGGTGCAGAACTATGATTACATGGTGTCACTAGGTAAGGATGATGATACAGGAAGGTGATGATTCAGAACAGTGATCACATGGTGTCACTAGGTAAGGATGGTGATACAGGAAGGTAATGATTCAGAACAGTGTTCACATGGTGTCACTAGGTAAGGATGGTGATACAGGAAAACACAATCCTCGCAGACCAAACCAGTAATTCCAAAATACACACACGAGACTGGAACCAGTAGAAGTACATCAACAAAAAGTTTTTATTTAACACAAGGTTAGCACTTTCACCCGATGTCAATCACCAGACTTCATCAGACACTATTCAAAATCACAACCCTTCTTGAAATACTCATTCCAATTAAAATGTCAGTCAATAAAATAACTAATGTGTTTAAGCACATTATTACGTCACTAAAAGAGCTTTTAAAGCAATACATTCCACCTTTTCATTGTTTTAGTTCATACCCATAAATATGAAAATTTAAATACAAAGGTAATACCAATAATAAAAATGAATGTTGAGTCAATATTCTAACCTAACCATTAATAAATACATTTGTATACAAAATTAATATACTGTTGGACAAACTTTGTAATATTATAGTACTATAAGCAAATATTAATATAAACAATAATGTACATAACCAAGGATTTTAAGTAATATAAACAAAAAAAATTGTTGCTTAATAAAAAATATAAATTATAGTATAAATAAATTCATAAATCTCTACCTATCAAACGTTCTCAACTTCAGCCTACTTGTGATGGATAGAATATCATTTAACCCTGGTGGAGAGTGAGCATTTAAATACAATTGCCACCAGGTCTCTCTGTCCTCTAAATAAAGTTTGCAAGGACCACCTCTTATTTCACCCATTACCTGTTTGAAGCTGTGACGTGGATTAGCTTTCATATCTTTATAAATTGCATTTTGTTTTATCCTTTTGCTTTATTTCTTAAAAGTGTTCGTATATTCGTTGACCTAATTTTCTTTGTGTTTTACCTATGTAGAAAGCGCTACATTGACTACAGAGGCCGGCATGAACTACAGCATGTGTATAACAACTATATTTCCCTTTAATATCTATCACTTTACCCCCCTATTTTAACAGTTGAGATTTTCATAACATATTTACATTGTTGACAAAACCCACAAGGTGACATATGTCCATCATGCCCATTTTTTTAGGTTTGTCTAACAAACTTTTCAAGTTGTTACCTTTTCCAAAAACAGTATCAGGGCATAAACCAAATGTGTCATACATTGTTTTTTCTTGCATAAGAATAGACCAATTTTTCTTTATCACAACTTGTATAATATGACTATCTTTTGAATATGTACAAAGAAAAGGGCAAAATTCCTTTTTAATAAAATTGTTATAAGAACATTCTGCTTCATCTAAAATCGCTGTTTCCTCTCCTGTTTCAACCTTAGGGTCAGATATACTATCTGTTACTGTTGTTAAAGAAGGATTTACCTGAACTGAATTTCCTTGTTCTGTTGTATTTAAAATAGGTTTGTATATACCTATTTTTCATTTGTTAATGACTTCTTGTTGAATATTATACACAAGTCATGTTGGATAGCCCCTGTCTAAAAACATTTTACCCATAAGGTCGCATTCCCTAAAAAAGTCTTCAAAACAAGAATTCATATGGGCAGCTCGAACTAGTTGCCCTTTTACAATCCCACGTTTCACATGCTCTGGGTGACTGCTAGAAAAATGTAATATAGTGTTTGAATATGTAGGTTTTCTGAATATAGAAGACTTGATATGCCCGTCTTCATGTCTACTGATTAATATGTCTAAGTACGAGATCTCATGTGTTCCACTGTTAGCTGTAAACTTCAGAAAACTAGTACTTTCATTAAGAAATGTAATAAAGTTTGCAATTTCATCCCTTGGTCCAATCCATGCCACAAATAAATCATCTAAATATCGCAAGTACAACTTAATATAAGCAAAAAAAAGAAGACCTAAATAGAAATTGCTTTTGCCAATAGGCCATCACTATGTTCGCAAATAAGGGTCCCCAAGTGGACCCCATTGCGACTCCTTCCATTTGCTTGAAGTGATGGCCATCAAAATGAAGGTAGTTATTCTTTAAAACTATCTCCATCAATTGAGTTTATGTGTTATTAATACCTTGTTCTAACCCAAATTCTTCAAATAAGTAATCAGAAAATCAGGTGAGTCCTGTATTGTGTGGAATACAACTAAAGAGATCCTTGACATCTATTGTAATAAATGTGCCATGTTCCTCAAAAGGCACTAAGCTTTTACATTTTTCTAAAAAATGCCAAGAGTCTCTACACAAATGAGGGATGTTCTGAACTTTCTCTTTTAACTTTTTATCTATGAGACTAGCTATATATGTAGTCTTTGACCACCCAGAATCAACTATTGGGCGAAAAGGTGGGTCAAGAAGCTGTTTATGTATTTTGGGAACTCTGAATATGACTGGAATTTTAGAAGTCTCATTTAACATATAATTGTATTCGTCAATACTGATTTGATCCTGTGTAGTCATATCCAGGAGTTCCCAATCAATTCTTGAAAAAGCAATGTTCATCTCATTGATAGATGTTTCACTATAAGTACTAATATAAAGCATGTCGAACATTTTTTGTATGTAATCTTCTTTGTAACAAATAACCATTCCCCCCACCTTTATCAGGGTGCATATATATCTTAAATCAGTTATACCCCTAATCTCATACAATTGATCCAATTCGGACGGATCCAAGTTATTTTCCAAATTATTTTTACCAATATAATAATGATAATCCATTTCACAAGCAGTTTCAAATTTTTTAAACAATGCATGAATATCTGGATTGTAAGTGCTCGGAATCCTGCATGCATTGTCATGCCCTCTGTAATCATTATGGTTGTTTCTATGTAAATATTTTAAATTTAAAATTCTCATGTACATTTTAAGCTCCCCTATTAATTCACCCAAATCGCTGTTTTTACTAGGAACAAAGTTGTAACCTTTTCTAAATAATTCAGAATGTGATGCTAAAAAAAACTCTATTGGTATAATTATAAATTTTAAAGTCATTAAGAAAATTGGAAACTATAAATGATTTCCTATTTTTAAAAGTCACCTCTGTTGTCCCCTCATTGAATTTTGGACCCCATTCCTCTGATTCTGCTGGTTCCAAGTTGTTGCCTGTGGATATGGATTCCAATTTCGTCTCCTGTTTCTCAATCGTTCCGACCTCCTTGGGCCCATTTCATCTAAAGGGGCATCTTCCCTATCAGAGTAGGTGCCCACAGCTCCCAAAGGTTCCCCACTAGTTGTTGTAATATTAGTCTTAATGGTTGGTGGTGCAGGGTACGCTCTTCCTGTTGAATAGGCCTTTCTAATCCGCTCAGTGGTGATACAGGAAGGTGATGATTGAGAACAATGACCACATGGTGTCACTAGGTAAGGATGGTGATTCAGAAAGGTGATAATGCAGGACAGTGATCACAATGGTGTCACTACATAAGGATGGTGATACAGGAAGGTGATGATTCAGAACAATGATCACATGGTGTCACTAGGTAAGGATGGTGATACAGGAAGGTGATGATTCAGAGCAATGATCACATGATGTCACTAGGTAAGGATGGTGATACAGGAAGGTGATGATTCAGAACAAAGATCACATGGTGTCATTAGGTAAAGATCGCAATACTCACAGGAAGGTGATGATTCAGTACAATGATCACATGGTGTCACTAGGTAAGGATGGTGATGCAGGAAGGTGATGATTCAGAACAATGATCACATGGTGTCACTAGGTAAGGATGGTGATACAGGTAGGTGATGATTCAGAACAATGATCACATGGTGTCACTAGGTAAGGATTGTGATACAGGAAGGTGATGATTCAGAACAATGATCACATGGTGTCACTAGGTAAGGATGGTGATACCGGGAGGTAATGGTGCAGAAATATGATCACATGGTGTCATTAGGTAAGGATGGTAATATTCACAGGGAGGTGATGATGCAGATCTATGACCAAATGGAGTCACTAGGGAAGGATGGTGATATGCAGACACAGAAGAGGATAGGGCATTCCATAGCTTTACAGGGAAATGATGCTACAGAGCTGTGAGCACATGGTATGTGCTTCTGTGATCCCAAGTATATAACGCATAGGCATTAGTGTTCCATTGTTCTTATTCTTCAAAAAATGCATGTTGGTTCAAAATATATTATTCTGAATTAGATAAATATTTAAAACAATGTTCCTGATTTGGATTTTTGCCCTTTATTATTTTTGGCTTTGGCCATGATTCTTGAGCAAAGAAGTTGAAAGCTATATTTTTAAGTTAGACGTCTTTACTTCCTATAAAATAAATCAATAAAAAACATTTGTTTATTTTTGAAATTATGTATGCACAAAAGCCCCCATGGTACATATAAAAAGTTAGTTTTGTAAATTCTTTATTTATTTAATTTTTGGTGTTTAGCATGAAGTGGGAGTCATAGATATATTGAATACAGTGTGCAATGTTAGTGGTCCATGAGAAAAAACTAATGCAATTAATAAAACAGAAAATACCAGACACAACATATGCACATGAGACACAGTTGTGGTGCTGAGTATCAGTGGTTGTGCTTATTACCACTTATGATGCTGCTGTGTAACAGTGGCAGTGCTGAGTACCAGTGCTGTGCTACCAGTGGTGGTGCTGAGCACCAATGCCAGTGGTGATGCTGTGTACCAGTGATGATGTTGAGCAGCAGTGGCAGAGCTAAGTACAAGTAGCATTGCTGAGTACCCGACATTGATGAGTACCAGTGGTGCTGCTGCATAGCAGTAGCAGTGCTGAGTACCAATAAAGAGTACCAGTGGTGATGCTGAGTACCTTTGCTGAGTACCATTGGTGGTGTTGCTACATAACAGTGGCAGGGCTGATACTGCTGAGTGCCAGTGGCAGTATTGCTGAGTACCAGTGCTGAGTTACCATGATGCTGCTGCTGCATAACAGTGGTGGTGCTAAGTACCAATGCTAGTAGTGGTGCTGTGTACCAGTGGTGATGTTGAGCAGCAATGGCAGTGCTAAGTACAAGTGTCAATGCTGAGTACCAGTGACATTGCTGAGTACCTGTAGTGCTGCTGCTGCTGCATAATGGTGGCAGTGCTGAGTACCAGTGCTGAGTACCATTGGCGATGCTGCTGCATAACAGCAGCAGTTCTGAGTACCAATAAAGATTACCAGTGGTGATGCTGAATACCAGTGGCATTGATAAGTACCAGTGATGCTGCTGATGCATAACAGTGGCAGTGTTGAGTATCAATGGTGATGCTGAGTACTAATGCTGTGTACCAGTAGCATTGATGAATACCACTGGTGCTGCTGCTGTATAACATTGGTGGTGCTGAGTATCAATGCTGAGTACCTGTGACAGTGCTGAGTACCAATGCTGAGTACCAGTGGCAGTGCCGAGTACCAGTGGTGCTTTTTTTTTTCCTTGTAACTACTGAGAGAAACATCCAAGAAACTGCACTTTTCTTATGGCCAGCTAGTAACAAGTTTAAGAAAATGTTTCTTGTATCTGTTGGAAATACCATTCCTTGCTTGCCTACCAAACTCCATGGATGGTGGCAGCTGTTCTTCGTACTGATATAAGAAGTGTAGGTGGCTTCACAACATTGGCTGGATGATGCTACATAATCCATCATGCTAGTTACAGACATTACAATTCATCATATAACATAGCTTGCATTGCAGTTCATGTTACATAGCTCTGCAGTGCAGTTTACAGACATTACAATCCATCATGCAAAGTAGCTCTGCAGTGCAGTTGCAGACATTACAATCCATCATGTAATGTAGCTCTGCAGTGCAGTTACAGACATTACAGTTGATCATGTAACGTAACTGCAGTGCAGTTACAGACATTACAATCCCTCATGTAATGTAGCTCTGCAGTGCAGTTACATACATTACAATTCATCATGTAATGTAGCTCTGCAGTGCATTTACAGACATTACCTGTAATGTAGCTCTGCAGTGCAGTTACAGACATTACAATCCATCATGTAATGTAGCTCTGCAGTGCAGTTACAGACATTACAATTCATCTTGTAATGTAGCTCTACAGTGCAGTTACAGACATTACAATCCATCATGTAATGTAGCTCTGCAGTACAGCTACAGGCATTACCTGTAATGTAGCTCTGCAGTGCAGTTACAGACATTACAATCCATCATGTAATGTAGCTCTGCAGTGCAGTTACAGACATTACAATTCATCATGTAACGTAACTCTGCAGTGCAGTTACAGACATTACAATCCATGTAATGTAGCTCTGCAGTGCAGTTACAGACATTATGATTCATCATGTAACATATCTCTACAGTGCAGTTACAGACATTACAATCCATCATGTAATGTAGCTCTGCAGTGTAGTTACAGACATTACAATTCATCATGTAACATAGCTCTGCAGTGCATTTACAGACATTGCAATCCATTATGTAATGTAGCTCTGCAGTGCAGTTACAGACATTGCAATTCATCATGTAATGTAGCTCTGCAGTGCAGTTACAGACATTGCAATTCATCATGTAATGAAGCTCTGCAGTGCAGTTACACAGCAGTGCAATTACAGATATTGCAATTCATCATGTAACGTAGCTCTGCAGTGCAGTTACAGACATTACAATTCATCATGTAACGTAACTCTGCAGTGGAGTTACAGACATTACAATCCGTAATGTAATATAGCTCTGCAGTGTAGTTCCACACATTACAATTTATCATGTAACATATCTCTGCAGTGCAGTTACAGACATTACAATCCATCATGTAATGTAGCTCTGCAGTGTAGTTCCAGACATTACAATTCATCATGTAACATAGTTCTGCAGTGCATTTACAGACATTGCAATCCATCATGTAATGTAGCTCTGCAGTGCAGTTACAGACATTGCAATTCATCATGTAATGTAGCTCTGCAGTGCAGTTACAGACATTACAATTCATCATGTAACGTAACTCTGCAGTGCAGTTACAGACATTACAATTCATGTAATGTAGCTCTGCAGTGCAGTTACAGACATTATGATTCATCATGTAACATATCTCTGCAGTGCAGTTACAGACATTACAATCCATCATGTAATGTAGCTCTGCAGTGTAGTTACAGACATTACAATTCATCATGTAACATAGCTCTGCAGTGCATTTACAGACATTGCAATCCATTATGTAATGTAGCTCTGCAGTGCAGTTACAGACATTGCAATTCATCATGTAATGTAGCTCTGCAGTGCAGTTACAGACATTGCAATTCATCATGTAATGAAGCTCTGCAGTGCAGTTACACAGCAGTGCAATTACAGATATTGCAATTCATCATGTAATGTAGCTCTGCAGTGCAGTTACAGACATTACAATTCATCATGTAACGTAACTCTGCAGTGGAGTTACAGACATTACAATCCGTAATGTAATATAGCTCTGCAGTGTAGTTCCACACATTACAGTTTATCATGTAACATATCTCTGCAGTGCAGTTACAGACATTACAATCCATCATGTAATGTAGCTCTGCAGTGTAGTTCCAGACATTACAATTCATCATGTAACATAGCTCTGCAGTGCATTTACAGACATTGCAATCCATCATGTAATGTAGCTCTGCAGTGCAGTTACAGACATTGCAATTCATCATGTAATGAAGCTCTGCAGTGCAGTTACACAGCAGTGCAATTACAGATATTACAATTCATCATGTAACGTAGCTCTGCAGTGCAGTTACAGACATTACAATTCATCATGTAACGTAACTCTGCAGTGGAGTTACAGACAATACAATCCATAATGTAATATAGCTCTGCAGTGTAGTTCCACACATTACAATTTATCATGTAACATAGCTCTGCAGTGCATTTACAGACATTGCAATCCATCATGTAATGTAGCTCTGCAGTGCAGTTACACACATTACAATTCATCATGTAACATAGCTCTGCAGTGCATTTACAGACATTACAATCCATCATGTAATGTAGCTCTGCAGTGCAGTTACACACATTGCAATTCATCATGTAGCATAGGTCTTCAGTGCAGTTACAGACATTACTAATGGGCTGTATCACTTCTCAACAAGAAGGTGCACAATGTGTTATAGTGTCAGCATAAAAGTACTTAAGCTGCAGGACAGATTGCAAAAATATGTAGCTGCACAAGGGACACTCACACACAGAGTTGTGTATGTTAATGTGTACTGACTGTAGGCAGATATATATATATATATATATATATATATATATATATATATATATATACACACACACACACACACACACACACACACACACACACACACACACACACACACACACACACACACACAGATGTGCACTTTGGCTGAGATTTCTAGCCTTCTGAATGAATGACCACATCATTCAGGTATATCATAGCATATTGGAAGTGAGCCTTCAGTTTTGTATCCCTCAGCCTCTGAAAGATAAATTGAGCTCTGTGAATGTAAGTGGTAACAGTGTGTCCAGAAACAGAGCTTTAGAGGTTGCCATGCCTGTTTTTCCATTGGCAGGGAGTTTAAGTGGTATGTGCCAGTATTTCCTTATCAAGCCTAATGTTACGTGTATATGGTTTCCTAAGATCACTATCATATCCTTGTTCTGGGCATGGGTTAGCTAACAGTCTTTAATATGCTATTAACTCTCCTAAGACCATTACAGAATCTGATACTTCCATCAAGTTTAAGGATGAAGGTCTGCTTCAGTCCCCCTTTGACTCTTCAGTTATTTACAGAATCTGTTACTTCCATCAGGTTTAAGAACTTAGCACTACAAGGTGGGTCTGGTCAGTCTGTGACTCCTCTAGCACTCCTATCTTGATCATCTCTTACTAACTATTTTGAGACTCTGTTATTCTGTAAGGTGTTTGCCTAATGTTCATTCTAGGCATTGTCTGGATACTGTGTTCAGTCATCTTAGTTCTCCCAAGCATTTGTAAAAACAGTTCTTTATCTCTTAAGAGAACGTCTCTTACTTCTTGATTTTGTGCTATTGCCAAGGATTGCTGTCACTGTGTATCTTATCTCTGCTCTTTGGACTTCAGCTTTTGTGCCCACTACTGAAAATTTTACTTATTTCCAAGGTGTCAGTACATTAATGTGATAGATTTGTTCTACCATTCTCTTTCATGGCTCATAGGTTGGTACTAGGCTATCAGCCCTAGGGCCTATACAAGCCTAGCCATAACAATTCCCTGGCTATTTCTTCCCACACTATTTACTTCCCTGGACCCCTGTCTAGCAGGGTGACTGACGTGATCCCTGGGGCGAATTTCCTTTCTCCCATCCAATCGTTAAGGTTCCTTTTGAAGAGGTCCAGAGAGGCGCTCTGCTTGACATGTATGGGCAGTCTGTTCCAGAGTCTTGGGAATCTCTGGATCAGGAACCTATCCCTCCAGCATGTTTTGTTTATTGTGATGACAAGGTTTAGATCCCTGGAGCGTGTGGCTCTGAGGGATTGGGATTTCTTTAAGTGTAGCATGTCCAACAGCTCTGGGTTTGACATGGCCTTGTATGTTAAGCAGAGATCACCTCTGAGTAGACGATATGCGACAGAGTATAGCTGGAATTTTTTAAGGCTATCAGCATAGTGCATCTGCTTTAGGCCTGTGATTCTTTTAGTGAGGTAGTTCTGCGACCTTTCCAGTTGTTGCAGATGTCTTGAGAGGTACATACCAAAATGGGGCATTGTATTCTATAATGGGTCTAATGAGGGATGAGTACAGTGGGACAATGACCTCCTTTTTTCTGGATGAAAAGCCCTTAGTGATGAGGTGTGCCACATAGAAGGATTTCCTGACTGTTGTGGCGATGTGAAGGTGAGTCCACTGTCCACCTGTGTCCCTATGTCTCTTATCACACTTTCAGTGTTTAGTGTACTGCCACCTATGTGGTAATTCATGGGTACATGTTTTTTCCCAAAGGGGATAACTATACATTTCATGGCATTGAGCTTGAGCACATGGCTCTGGCACCAAGCATCTGTTTCTGTAAGGCCCTTTTGTAGTATATCCACATAATTTGGGGATTCAATAATGGCTCCCAGTTTGCAGTTATCTGCGAACTTTGTTAGCCAGAGTCCCTTAGTGTTGGTCTGTACTTCAGAGAAGTAGATGCCAAACAAGAGTGGTCCCAGGACTGAACCTTGAGGTACTCCACTTGACACTTGTCTGGAGCTGGATTTGGAGTCAGCTACTTTTACAGTGTGGGTTCTGTCAGTCAGCCAGTTGGCAACCCATCGAGTGACATAGGGATTAATGCCCAGCTTAGTAAGTTTATCTATGATTCCAGAGTGGGGGGTGGTGTCAAAGGCCTTGGCAAGGTCCAGATAGGCTGTGTGGACTGCCTTACCCTCGTCCACAGCTCTGGAGACTGATTTGAAGAAGTCAGTCAGGTTCAGGAGACAAGATCAGCCCTTCATGAACCCAAACTGGGTGGGGTCCAGTGTTTGAAGGTTGCCGATATCTTTGTTTATAAGTTCCATGATAATATGTTCCATGGCCTTGCAGATCAGGCTCGTCAGACTGATGGGGCAGTAGTTCCCGGGATCCAAGATGGATCCCCCCTTGTGGAGAGGGATAACTGTAGCTGTGCGCCACTCAGTGGGCCCAAAGCCAGAGGTGAGGGTATGATTAACATGACACTTAGGTGAGGTGCCATTTCATTTTGCAGTTCATGTAGTACACAGCCTGGGCTCTCTAACTTTATAGTTCTGTTCATTTTTTCTTTCACTTACCTTGTTCTTGCCATTTAAGTAAAGCATTTGTTCTCTGTGGAGGGCACTGATACCCGTTTGTTTGTGCTGAATTCCCTAAATCAGGGATTTTTATTACTAAGCCATTCTTGCATTTCCAAGGCTTTGTTTATGTGCTTCATTAACAAGGGTGCAACTAACTTGATTCTATCCTGCAAACTGTTTATCCCACTTTATTGTATTTTTCTTAAGTTTCTTCAGCAATGTCAAACAGTCCTCTTGGATACCTGCTGGGTAAAAGTTTAAATCGGGTAAATCCAGTTGAAGCCTGTGACACCTCTCAGATTGCAAACAGTAAGCAGGGTCTCAGTTTTTACCATCTGTTTCAGTAACGTTTCTTAGCATGAACTTCACTGTTTTATTAAATCCTTCTACTAATCCATCACTCTGTAGATGGTAGAGTGACATCCTCAGCTGTCTGACTTTATAGCATTGACAAAAGTGATAAAATCATCCTCTTCAGCTGGTATTACCTTACTTTCTACCTTAGGTCAATTTAAAACTAGACTCAAACAACATTTGGCACTTAACTGGCTATGTCAATGTATCAAGCCTGGCTAACTCTCTCTAGAATGTGCAAAAATCTGTTAACCAGTTTACTATGTAATTTAATTTAATCCCGACTTGTGCTCAGGACTAACTGTAACCTGTGGAACTTGTTTAACTTGCTTACTTATGTAATCTCTGTAAATAGTCTGTTTCTAATATGTAATGCTGGTATTATGTAATGCTGTATCTGCTTACCCTTGGAGCTTTTCTCCCAGGGCCTCCGCTGAAAATGGACATGCATCCAGTTGGACTCTCCCGGTCAACAAATGTAAAATAAAAAAATAAAAATAAATAAAAATAAAATACTGTTGATGTAAGGGGAGTGTTTTGCTGAATAAGAATTTATTTAGGGTATGCACTATTGAGAATAACAGTACCACTTGTCCGTCGATCGTTTTAGCATTAGCTTTGCTTAGTGGCACTGCTGGTGCTGCTTCCTGGGGTTTGTATCACAATCCCTTATTAATTGTATGTAATGATAGTCATTAGCATTTACTAGGGGGCTCACACTGTCAAGAGGGATACTTTCAGGTGGTATCTGCATGACAGACATTAGGATTAATGGGGTCTTAAATCCAGCATGGGCTGCTTTCTGACATTTTGGACACAAAAATAACAGAAATGGCTTTCACAATGCTTGGCCAGTACAATTTGCCTAATACCATCACCTTGGTTTTATTCATCTCCAGGTGACTGATTAACACATGCATAGTGGCTACCTTCATAACTTGTGTCATATAAGGTTTTAGCCCTAACAGCTGATGGAAAATGCCTGCCCTTTGTTTGCTTACACAATATAAGAGGTCAAATTTTAATCCAGATTAGGGACAATAAGTGATTTATTTATTTAACATTTGTTTACCAGGAAAATCCGACTTGGAATGAAGCCCATTTTCAGCAGAGGCTGGGGAGAAATGCTCCAGACCCACGTCTTTGTAACGTGGGAGGAAACTGCAGTACCCAGACAAAACCCACACGAACACAGAGAGGACATGCAGACTCCGCACAGAAGGCACTCCAGCTGAGAATCGAACCGGAGAACTTCTTGCTACTGCTGCATCACTGCGCCGTCCGATGATGACATCTTCTACAATGCCCTGTCCCGTGACATTAAATATATTGTCTCTTGCACCAGTTAGTTAGTTCCATTGTGTGTTTTATGCAATGTTTATACTAAACTGTAAGTCCACTAACTAAGGGCTACTTTCTTTAATAGCTAGTCTTTAGGTAGAAAGTATAGCTTCTTCTTGCCAAAACACTGGCATTGCAGTTTCTTCGTATGACTTCTCCTACAAAGGGTATTGTAACCGTTTTTTCTTCAATTTTACTCCTTTCCTTAATTAAAGCTACCTGTTCCCCAGAGTCTGCCTTGTATTTTCTTATTTACACTAACAGAAATGAATTCACAATTCTGCATTTCCTTACCAATCTGACTTTTAGTACTCACTTTGTTGTGAGGGTCCTCACTTAAATGCCTTTCTTTTATTTTTCCTGCCTGTTTCTGTGTTAATACTTCTTGTACATCTCTCTGCACGTTTCTTCTCTAGTGTTTCTTACTTCATGGTTTTTATTTGTTCACTGCCACTTTCTGTACTGACATGTCCTACAGATTTGGGTTTCTGTCACTCTATTAGTGCATGTTTCTGATAACAGACATAATACTTTTTTTACAAATTTCAGTCCCTTTTATAGTTTCCCTGCCAGCTCCATTCAGGTTTTGCTTCTGGATCTCTACATGAGTATCACCGTCTTGCTCTCCCCTCATTTGTATACAGAAAGATTATGTCAGCCTGATGCTTTACCTATTTTTGTTAACCGTATCAGCCTGCTGCTTTACCTATTTTTGTTAACCATGTCACCCTGCTCTATTGCGTCTCTGCATTATCTCTTTCCATATTTTCAATAGTGCTGTAAAATGGGGAAATCTTCCTGATATTAAGTCATGAGTCACATTAGGGGTCACATTAGGGGTTGGGGCCACAAAAGGAAACATATTTCCTAGGACTGTCTGAATTTCTAGATGTGTGAGAGGATGCTGTTTTCTGCCAACATGAATACATATTGCCTCTAGTTTTTGGTTGAAACCGTTCTTCTGCCTACTTACCAGAGGGACCCCTGACAAGCACATTCATGCTTTTAGAGTCTAGCAGAGCTTGAACTTTGTTTCCCTTTGGAAATATACCTTTTATCTATTTGTTAACTGGGTAAGCCCTCTGGATAAAGTGCCCATTTGCTCATTTTCAGGAGTAACCCAGGGCAATGTCCATTAAGTGACATATACAGCATCACACGTTAGACAAATGGAGGTGGAAGGAATCAAACCCTGTACCCTTGTCTACAGGAAGCAGCTTGTTGTAACACAATGACATCATGTCAAGTCAATAATTATCTTAGCTGTAATGTTCAGGAACAGAATCATTTGTAACATGCATTTTAATTTTCACGTGTTATCTAGTAACACTATCTTCAGTATTAGTAGCACAGAATATGGCAGTGTGGCTCCCCCTCCACAACTCTAACAAGTTAAAACATTGCTTGTTGCTCTTTGTTTCACAGAAGTTGACACATTTCTTACTGCAGTTGTAGACTTGGAAGCAGACAGTTTAGTTTTAGATGTAATATTAAAGTTACTAGTTTATTAAAGTTCTTGGGATCACTTTGCAATCCCTGTCTTTATATTGCTTAGCAAGACTCTTTTAAATATGTATATTGCTAAAATTTCTAGCTTTTTCAATTTACTGTTGTTGTCAAGTTCTAGCCATATCTTTAAAGTATTTTTTAAAGCATGCACCTGTGCTGTTATATTCTGTCACCTTTAAAAAGTCCAGTTATACATTTAGGTTCATAGGTTCATACTAGGCTATCTGCCCTAGGGCATTTATAAGCCTAGCCAGAGTGTGTATGGCTTTCGTCACCCATTTTAAATTAATTTTGCTATGCCCTTTTTCGAGGTTAGTATACTGTGCCTCTGTCTAACAGTGACACATAAGTGATACCCGGAGTAAACCTACGATCTCCCATCCACTCATCAAGATTCCTCTTGAAGAGAGTTAATGAGGGACTCTGCCTAACCTGGGCTGGGATTTTATTCCAGAGTGAAGGGAGCCTCTGAGTTATGAATCTGTCCCTCCAGCATGTCCTATTTATTTCAGTGCTGAGGTTCAAGTCCCTCGAGCACGTTGCTTGATGAGATTTGGATTTTCTGAGGTGCAGCATGTCCATTAATTCTGGGTCGGACATGGCTTTATACGTCAGGCACAGATCGCCTCTGAGCAGGCGGTATGCCAATGAGTAGAGCTGGAGTTTCTTTAACCGGGCAGCATATGGCATCTGTTTGAGTCCCTTGATCCTCTTGGTGAGGTACTTTTGGGGTCTTTCCAGTTGCTGCAGGTGTCTGGTAAGGTACATCCCAAAAGGGGCATTGTACTCAATTATGGGCCTGATGAGGGATGAGTAAAGAGGCACAATGACCTCCCCTGATCTAGATGTGAATCCCTTCATGATTAGGTGGGCTATATAAAATGATATATTTTATTGATTGTAGTCTGGAGGTAATTTCTGCCTTAAGTAAATGTTCCTTTTTAAGTTCGTCATTCTCCATGTAGTAATTCTTTGTATGTCCATGTATGATTTGAAAGCCTCTGCTGTCAACTGTTATGAGATGATTTTTCCAGGTCTGCCTGGTCCTATGCACTCCAACACCATCAGGTCAGATTCCAAGTTTTATTTTCATATCGGGCACTTAGTTTGTACGGATTAGCAGCTGCACTGGTTAGCATAAACCGTTATTGCTGTAGTTGTATCTGTTTCTGGATAGCCTCTCTTTGGCTCGGTAAACATTTTCAGTATGTCTTCCAGGACTGGGAATTTCAAGAACAGCAGCAGAAAACCATGTTGGTAGTCGCATGAAATCTAGTAAGAGCATACCTCTCAACTGTCCAGATTTTCACAGACTGTGCAAATCTTGGCCTCATATTTTTGGTCTGTTCCTCATAAAATCTGTCATTTTCTAGATTTTTGTGACAAATCAGTGAGGACTGAATTCATTAAATAATGACAGGCATTTGAGTTTCAGTCTTTATATCCTTTTGAAAAGACATGGTAACATAAGACCTTTTATACTAACAGCTTTCTAAATTTATAGGAGCAATATTCAGAATTTGTCCTGGTTTTTGGGGTTTTGTCTCTCATTATTTTTTACTTTGTCCAGATTTGTTGTGCTAAGAGGCTGAAAGCCATGAGTAAGAGTAACACCTCAGGAAACGATGGGAACAGTCCCATGGGGAGCTAGTAACTCAAAATGCCCTGCAATTAGAAGCAGACATACAGGAAAGAGTGGTATATGGGATGTCCTTGCCCAGCTGCTGATATTCACCACCAGTGTAAGCTCAGAGTAGCACTGGAAATGGTAATAATAATAATTATAATAACAAAAAAAAACACATGCCTTATTCAGTACATTCATAAGGGAAATTTAAAATAAACTACCTTCAAGGTTTTCTCCAGCAGCACGTACTTAACAGTTTGTATAGCCCTTTCAACAAATGACTGCGCTTAAAACCATGTGTATGGCTGCAGGCTTCTCCCAGGCCAAAATTCCAGTTCTGACCTGCAGGTAACCCCACCAGGTATACTTCTACAAAGGACATGAGTTGGCTGTTGTATCCCACCAAACCAACAGGGTGTGCAACACAGAAGACAAAAAACAAGACGTATCAATTCCAAAAGCTTTATTTAACAAATTGACATGTCTCAGTTCAACTCCAAAGTCTCCAAAGTGAATACAAATGCATAAGGTAGCAAAGAGGAACAAGAGCAGCAGTGACATGCAAAAACGTTCTGGTTGGCATAGAAAACACAGACAGGTTTTGGTGTCTGTCCCACACCTCCTGTGGTCCGGGGACAATTCACTCATGAAACAATATAAGAAGATGATCCCCTACATGATCGTAACATGTTTCACATTAGTATTTCTAAAGGAAAAGCTTTTTATACAAATATGTATGGTAACATTGGCCTGCTGTACTCACTTTTGGATGCCTAATAACTCCTAATTTAATCTCACTTTGCCTTCTCTTATTGCTTTCCTTTGGGATTCTGACATGATAAATGTCTTCAGATTTCAAAATTGCTCAGGAAAACAATCTTCATTTCTTAGTAAAAACTATTTTATTTCTTGTTTCTGGGTCTTAAACAAGGTTTTGTTTATCTGAACAGCAGGGACAGAATTCCCTGGTACCACACTGTTGGTATGTGTGTCAAGCTCACTTCAGAAATTGCAGTTTCCCTCTAAGGTTTTAACAAATTTATATGATGTATCTGTTCTGGTTTTCTCTTTCCAATTTGTTCTATTTTATAGTTCACTTTGCTCATTTGTAGTACAACTAAATGGCACTTGCTATTTTGCTAGGGTCTTATTTACAGCAGAAGGAACGTACAGTTGTGTACACTTACCATAAATGTAGATGTTCAAGTGTCTTCACTGTTGCAGTCATCACATTTGGGTTATCCCTGCCAGAGTAGCCCTCAGCCGGCCTGAATACCAGAGACTTAGTATTTCTGCGTCGGTTGCTGTCACTTGAGGACTGATGTTAGGTCATCAGCAGTATAAAGTAAGGCAGCCAATGCCATTACATCAGTTTTTCTTGCCCTAACCTGTCAGAAGCCCCCAAAGTAGGAGGCCAGGTTCTGGTGGAAGATCCCCACCAGTGGAAAAGAAATACCAATATGTCCCGAGCAAGGAAAGAATGAGAATAAAGGGGTGGTGGAGGGTAACCAGGACTGCAACAGTGAATACACTCGAACATTTACATTTATCGTAGGTACACAACTGTACTATGTTCTTCGTGTTTCACTGTTATGTGTACACAGCTGTACTATGTTCTTCGTGTTTCACTGTTATGTGTACACAGCTGTACTATGTTCTTCGTGTTTCACTGTTATGTGTACACAGCTGTACTATGTTCTTCGTGTTTCACTGTTATGTGTACACAGCTGTACTATGTTCTTCGTGTTTCACTGTTATGTGTACACAGCTGTACTATGTTCTTCGTGTTTCACTGTTATGTGTACACAGCTGTACTATGTTCTTCGTGTTTCACTGTTATGTGTACACAGCTGTACTATGTTCTTCGTGTTTCACTGTTATGTGTACACAGCTGTACTATGTTCTTCGTGTTTCACTGTTATGTGTACACAGCTGTACTATGTTCTTCGTGTTTCACTGTTATGTGTACACAGCTGTACAATGTTCTTCGTGCTTCACTGTTATGTGTACACAGCTGTACTATGTTCTTCGTGTTTCACTGTTATGTGTACACAGCTGTACTATGTTCTTCGTGTTTCACTGTTATGTGTACACAGCTGTACTATGTTCTTCGTGTTTCACTGTTATGTGTACACAGCTGTACTATGTTCTTCGTGTTTCACTGTCGCAGTCATCATATTTGGGTAGAACCCCAAAGCTGAGGAAATAAGTGGAGGCAGTTAAAGAAACGAGGGGCTGGCTAGGATGCTCTGCAAGACTGCAGAGGCAAATCCTGCCCTGGATTTGGAGAAGAGAGGCAGGTGGTAATGTTTGGTAAAAGTGTGAACAGATGTCCAGGCGACAGCCTCCAAGATGTCCCTGGTGGGGACTCCTCTTCGGAAAGCTGCAGAAGTGGAGGCTGCTCTGGTGGAGTGTGCCCTGACCCCCTTGGGGGGAGGCTTTCCATGATGTTTGTAGCAGAAATGGATGCAGTGTGCTATCCATTTGGAAATGGTTAGCTTGGAGATGGCTTTGCCTTCTACCCCTGTAGCAAAGTTAACCAGCAATTGATCAGACTTTCTGAAGGATTTAGTCCTGCCAGACAAAATCTGAGCTCTCTGTGCACATCTACAGAGTGAATAATCCTTTCCCCCTTGTTCTAAGGATTAGGAAAGAAGGTGGGCAAATGAATGGATTGGTTGAGAGCCACATTGGACACCACCTTGGACATGAAGGAGAGGTTAGTTCTGAAGGATACCCTGTCTGCATGGAAGATGATGAAGGGTTCCACAGCCATGAGTGCTTGCAGCTCAGAGACTCTTCTGGCTGAAGTGGTAGCCAGAAGGAAAGCCGTCTTCCAGGAGAGAAATTTTAGCTCTGCAGAAGAAGCTGGTTCAAAGGGGGGCAGGGTGAGCTTTTCCAAGACAAAGTTAAGGTCCCAAGCTGGTGTTGGTGCCCTTCTGGGGGGCCTCAAGTTGCTAGCCCCTCTGAGGAACTGTTTGATTAAAGGGTGTGAGAAAAGGGGCTGCTCAGTGGGAAAATGAGCAGAAATAGCAGAGGCATGAATGTTTACAGAGGGGAAAGAGAGACCACTGTGTAGTAGGTCAGCTAAGTAATCCAGGATGAGAGGGATGGAGGGCTGTGCCATACTGGCACCCTTAGCTTGGATCCAGGTGCAGAACCTTTTCCATTTATCTGTATAAGACTTTCTGATGGTAGGATGTCTGGCCTCACAGATAACATCCAGAACCTGTTTACTGGGGATGGCAGATTGGTTTGTGGTTAGGGAATAAGCCAAGCTGCCAAATTGAGTGTCTGCAATTTGGGATGCATGAATTCCCCTTCCTTCCTTCTGGGTCAGGAGGTTTGGAATCTGAGGAAGATGCTATGGAGGCAGCGGGGACAGGCTGCGCAGCAAGAGGTACCAGTGTTGTCACTCGTGTGGGTTCAGAAGGTTTCTGCTTAATTGGTCTGCCAGAGAGTTGAGAGTGCCTGGTAGGAATTGTGCTAACAGTTGTAGTTGCATGGAAGAAGCTGTGAGCCAAAGGATCATGGCCAGCCTGCATAGAGGGTAGGAGTGAGTCCCTCCCTGCTTGCTGATGTACCCCATCACAGTGGTGTTGTCTGTTTTGATTAGGAGAACCCCTGGAGAGAGATGGAGTTTGAAAGCTGTCAGGGCATGCTGCACAGCCATCATCCCTTTTTGACTGATGTGCAGAGGGATTTCCTGAGGGCTCCATTGCCCCTGTATACACCTGCTATCCAGGTGTGCACCCCAAGCATAGTCTGATGCATCTGTGGTGAGGGTCTGGGCGGCAGGGGGTGGGGAGAAGAGCAGTCTCTTGTTGTGGGAGCATGCTGTTGCCTACCAAAGAAATTCCTTTCTGAGGCAAGGAATTATAGGCAGAAGAGTTTCCAGGTCTTGAGAGTGTTGACACCAAAGGCTCTTTAGGTACCACTGAAGTTTCCTCATATGCAGTCTGGCATATGGAATGAGTAGAATGCAATAAGCCATGAACCCCAGAACTTGCAGGATCTTCCTTGCAGATAGCTGGGGCCTGGTGGCTAGACGACAAAAGTAGGCTGTCAAGAAAATTTGTTTCTCTGGTGTAAGGAATGTTATCTGGGATGCTGTGTCCAGACTTGCTCCCAGGAAGATTATCCTTTGGGTGGGCACCTGTTTGGATTTCTTTTCATTGATAGTGTACCCTAGGGAGGTTAGTAAGGTCATTACAAAGGCCAGGTGCTTGAGCAGCTTTTCCTGGCTGTCTGCCTGAATAAGGCAGTCTTCTAAGCATGGGTAAATTTGAATATTTCTTTGTCTGAAAAAGGCAATTGCCAGAGCCAGACATTTTGTGAAAACTCTGGAAGCAGTAGATAAGCCAAAGGGAAGCTCAAAGAACTGAAAGTGTTGAGATCCTGCTCTGAAGCTGAAATATTTCCCGCATGATTCCCTGATAGGAATGTGGAAGTAGGCCTCTTTTAGATCTAGAGTGGCTAGCCAAGCATCCTTGGAGAGCATGAGTATCAGCTGCTGGAAGGTAAACATTTTGAATTTTGGGATCACCAGGAAGGTATTTAGAATGGATAGATCGAGTATGGGGTGCCAGGTGCCCTCTTTTCTGGGCACCAGAAAAAGTCTGGAGTAGAAGCCTTGGCCTATCTGTTCTGCAGGAATGTGCTCTACTGCTCTCATAGATACCAGGGAAAGGATTGCTTTTGAGCCTCTGTCCACTGATTTGGTGGTAGATCTGGGAACCCTTTTGGGGTAGGAAGAGTATGGAAGGAAAATTTGTATCCCTGAGACACAATGTTCAGAACCCATTGGTCCTTACTTATGATGGCCCAGGTGCTTGAGTGAAATGAGAGTTTTCCTCCTAGGGGTAAGTGAATGTGGGCAGAGAAGGGAGGTGGAGGAGGTAAGTCATTGTGAGTTCTTACCATAAGTGGGTGGCTTAGAACTCCCTGGTTTTGAAGTGGAGGTAGTCCACTGCTTAGATCTCTGCATTCCCTGGGGCTGCTGTTTGGGGGGTCTGTTTCCATGGGACCCAGGCTGGGCTGGTTTACTCAGAGCAGGAAAGGACCAGTGTTTGGAAGGACAATGCCTGCTGATCCTTGAGGGCTGAACTTGTAAGAAATCCTTAACTGTTTGCATATATTCTACTTATTCTTCCATCTTTTTTAAGACCTCTTCTGCCTTAGTACCAAATAAGTTGTCTTTGTGCAAGGTGGCATCCAACAGTTTAGATTTGACATGGTCTGGCAGGGGTTGTTCCTTAAGCCATGCATGTCCTCTAATGACAGATCCAGTGACTGCTGCCCTGCAAAAAGCTTCTAGGGCGTCAAAACCACAGTGCAAAGTGTGTTTAGTTACTTGACTTGCAGAATGCATTAAGTCTTGTAAATCTTTAGATTCTGCCCAAGTAGGAAGGGAAAACATTTTTTGCTTAAGGAATTCCAGGGTATGTTGTTGAAATTTCAGCATATGGAACTGACAATTTAGTGCCCTGATATCAAGAGTAGCTGAGGTGTATACTTTTTTACCCCATCTGTCCAATGCTCGGGAATCCCTGTCTGAGGGTGTGGGATTATTAGCAGAGGTTGTTTTAATCCCTTTTGGCCCTTGAGAAATGACCTCAGGGTCAGCTGTTGGATTTTTAAAAAGATATTTGTGTGAGTCAGGGACTCTGTAGTACCTGTCTGGTTTTCTGGGAGCAGGAGGTAGGGCATCAGGAGTCAAGCTGGATTCAAGGAAAACATCATCCACAACATCCAGGACTGGGGTGATGGTCAGGGGTCGGTGTTGCGGAAGATTTAGGAATTCCCTGAGTCTCTCTTTAGACTGAAGGTAGTCCTGACCCTCCCATTGGAAATGCTGCCTTAAAGTATGCAGGGTTTCCCCAAAGGAAAAATCTTCTGGGGGAGAGGCTAAAGGAATGGAATCCTCTGCATCAGAATCAGTGGAGAGGGGTTGCATGTCTTCATAGTCAGATGCATCAGATTCATCTGACTCTTGTTCAGACAAAACTACAGGGGACAGATCTCTTTTCCTTTGTGAGGGAGTAGCTTGGCTTCCCCTGATCAGCATGATAAGGTCTTCCACCATTTTAAGCATTTGAGACTGAGGCAAGGTAGCAAGCGCCTAAGAGTGGGTCATTGTTTTTTTGGGTGTAGTTCGAACCCTGGGCCTAAGAAACTCAGTTGTTTTTGAAAGAATGGTAGTCGCTAAAGAAGACGTCGGTTTGTGTCGAGATTTGGTAGTGCAAAGGACTTCCTCAGAAGCCAGTGCCTGCTCAGTGACCCATCCAAGGTAGAGATGACCACAGGATCCTTAGTCAAAGAAAAGTTTTGTGGCATACCAGACTCTGAAAGGATCTCGGTGGCGGTTTGTGAATCAACTGAATCAGGCATCAGGGGCTGTGAAAGCATCTCACTGAGTACCAGAAGACTGCCGACTAGCTTAATGGAAGCGTCGTTGGAGGGTTTGGACCTGTGTGGTCTGTCTCTGTCTTTATCTTTATGTTTTTTTTTGGAAGATTTGCTGTGGGATGGCTTACTGAAGCCATATCGGAATTCGAGGACTGTAAATGAAAATATCTGGCTACAATAAGGGCACAACAATGGATAGTTCTGGTGTTGAGCAAAGCACAGAAGCAACAATGGGGGACATCATGGTCTGGGCCTAAACAAGTGACACAGTAAGAGTGGAAGTCTCGGTGTGGTATTTGCTTTCCACAGGCAAGACAATTGTTAACTTTTTCTGACATCGGTTAGTGCAAGAAAAAAGGAACCCCAATGGGATACTTAGCTTTAGAAAACATCAACTTCAATTCGGATACTGAAAACTCAGGTAGCAGCCAACCGGCACTCATGCAAACTGCTTCTGCTTCTGGCTCAATGGCAAGAAAGACTGATGTAATGGCGTCATATGCCTTACTTTATATTACTGACGACAGTCCTCAAGCGACAGCAACTGACGCAGAAATACTAAGCCTCTGGTATTCGGGCTGACCAAGGGCTACCCTGGCAGGGATAACCCAAATGTGATGACTGCAACAGTGAAACACAAAGAACATCCAATACTAACACTTTGTCTCCTGTTTTCTGCCTCAAAGTCTGGCATTTTTTTATTATTTACTCTCTCGCATGGATCTCTTTTACTGTTTGCATATCTTCCTTAACTATTGGCACAGTAATTATTAACCTGTTTTGTATGTTTGCAAAGTATGGTATCATATTTTTAAATGTGTCTTCTAAGACACTGAGATTTGTAACTGCTATTGTGTTACCCTAACCTTAAAGTACCTCTTCAGCCCCATTTTTCTGTTTAACCCCAGCAACTCGGAAGCCTTTTTTTTAAATAAATCACAAACAGGAAACACTATTACTCCATGGCTGTATGTGTTTTTGGTACCATGAGCAAAGGAAAGCTGATAGATGCATGAAGACATCAGCAAAAGGCTCGAGCCACGTAATTATCTATCCACTGACCAGTTAAAGACTCGAGCCATGTAATTATCTATCCACTGACCAGTTAAAGGCTTGAGCCATGTAATTATCTATCCACTGACCAGTTAAAGGCTCAAGCCATGTAATTATCTATTCACTGACCAGTTAAAGGCTTGAGCCATGTAATTATTTATCCACTGACCAGTTAAAGGCTCAAGCCACGTAATTATCTATCTACTGACCAGTTAAAGGCTTGAGCCACATAATTATCTATCCACTGACCAGTTAAAGGCTCAAGACATGTAATTATCTATCCACTGACCAGTTAAAGGCTTGAGCCATGTAATTATTTATCCACTGACCAGTTAAAGGCTCAAGCCACGTAATTATCTATCCACTGACGAGTTAAAGGCTTGAGCCACGTAATTATCTATCCACTGACCAGTTAAAGGCTCAAGACATGTAATTATCTATCCACTGACCAGTTAAAGGCTTGAGCCATATAATTATCTATGCAGTGATCAGTTAAAGGCTCGAGACATGTAATTATCTATCCACTAACCAGTTAAAGGCTGGAGCCATGTAATTATCTAAACACTGACCAGTTAAAGGCTTGAGACATGTAATTATCTATCCACTGAGCAGTTAAAGGCTCGAGCCATGTAATTGTCTATGCACTGACCAGTTAAAGGTTAAAGCCATGTAATTATCTCTCCACTGAAGAGTTATGGGAGTCACTGCAGAAATCATACCTGGATCTTAGAGAAGAAATACCAAATGGTAAAGAGAAGTAATGCAGTCAGCGTGCGTTTCATGGAAGCATATTGGAATTCTTCTTCTCCTTTCCCAGGTTCATGGAGGCATTCTTACTTTAAAGAATGGATGCCTTCCTCCAGTGGCCCTTAAAACCTCCTTGGGGCCAGGGCTGAAGCAGACAATTATACAGTGAGAGATAAAGTAGATAATGTGAAATACATCTCGCTTTATATCAGTTTGCAGAACTAATTACAGTAGCAGTGTTTCATTCCCTCTGGCAGGTTTTCCCAGGACAATAGAAAAAGAATATCCTTATCATCAGCTCCACACTGGCTCCTTCTGAATGCATCTACAAATAAACAGGTCTTTCCCCAGCTGAGCACAACTTTGGTCAGAGATGTGGACTCCCTGGTGCTCATCTGATAAGGATTTATCATGGAATGCATTACAATAATGTTTGCCATCTTCTTCATATCTGTCAGCCCACGACTGGTCAAAACTTGCAGAAGTACTACTGTGAATGAATAAAACAGAGCAGCACTGACATATACTAGCTATACAACTGGGCTTAATGCCTACAAAACTTGCCTTTTTCTGATGTCACAACTGTGTAATATAATATAATATAATGTAATATAATATAAATATATAATATAATATAATATAATGTAATATAATATACTGCAATGCATTAAGAGCATTTCAAATCATTAAGCATTTTTTACTCTCTTGAATTTCTGCAGATCTTTTGGGTTTCTAATACCATGATGGGAATGGACCTCATTCTTAAGTCAAAGTATGATTAAAGTTCATGACATTAGTATTGTTTGTCTTTGATGTCAGCCAGAAGTGCTCTTTAGAGCACTCACAATGTGCCCAGTAATGATTCCTTCTGCAATTCATAAGGGGTTACATGGATTGGTAACATATCTAAATACGGTTGTAATTCATAAGGGGTCACATGGATTGGCAAAGTATCTAAATACGGTTGTAATTCATAAGGGGTTACATGGATTGGTAACGTATCTAAATACGGTTGTAATTCATAAGAGGTTACATGGATTGGTAGCGTATCTAAATACGGTTGTAATTCATAAGGGGTTACATAGATTGGTAACGTATCTAAATACTGGTGAGATCAGATCACAAACTAATCTCGCTGGAGGTCCTCATCCCACCCCCACCTGAAATAAAAAAGACCACAGTAAAGAACTTCTCAAAAGCCGACTTCACACTTCTAAAGACTAGTGTGGTCTCCTTTCAGGCCCAGGCAGTGAGGAAAACAATACTCAAGCCGCTGAATCACTTACAAACGCCTTCTACCAGCACCTGCAGGACTGCATGGATAAGGCAATCCCAAGCAAAACAAAGACTCTTTGTACCAAAGGCAAGCGTCCAGTCTGGTGGACTCCAGCCATAAACAAACTCTACAACAAAAGGAGGAAGCTACTACAAGATAGAGCAAAATCCTTAAAGGTAAGACACCCTTGATCACTATAAGTAAAAACTAAGAGCTCTCATAAAATCATCCAAAGCAAATTTCGAGAGAAAAATAGCTAAAGACTCAAAAGACAATCATAAGGCCTTCTTTAGCTATGTTAGAAACCTAGGAGGAAACTCCCAGATATGCTCAGAACTAGTTCAAAATGATGTGAAGATTACTGATCCTACAGACATTGCCAACATACTGGCTGACAGGTTCAGTGCAAACTTCTCCCAAAAGGAGAGATATCTATACCAAATGAGTGCAGCCCCAAACATCTCCAGCCCAAGTGAGAACTGCTCTCCAAAGCAAAAACACAGCATCCATGGGACCCGATGGTGTCCCCGGCTGTGTGCTCCACGAACTCAATGAGGAATTAAACCCACAGCTAGGACAGCTGTTTAATCAAAGTCTTACCTCTGGATACGCACCCAGGGTGGCACTGCAACTGTGGTCCCACTTCACAAAGGCGGTGCCTCCACAGACCCTGGAAATTACCGCCCATTAGCTTGACAAGCCTTATCTGCAAAGCCATGGAGAGGATCATAATGGACCTCATAAATAAAGACATAGGAATTTGCAGACTTTGGATCCAACCCAGTTTGGCTTTGTCAAAGGCAGATCATGCCTTTTAAACTTGGTTGACTTTTTCAAACAGTCACCAAAGCCATTGATGAGGAAAGGCAGTCCATACAGCCTACCTCGATCTGGCTAAGGCCTTGATACAATACTTTCGGGTATCATTGAAAAACTCATCAGCTTAAATGTTAACCCATACATCACAAGATGGGTTGCAAACTGGCTGAGTGACAGAACCCACAGGGTCAGAGTTGCTGGCGCCATGTCAGACTCAAAGCCTGTCACAAGTGGTGTCCCACAGGGCTCAGTCCTGGGCCCACTCTTGTTTGGCATCTACTTTTCAGTACAAGCAAACACAGGAGGGTTATGGCTGACAAAGTTTGCAGATGACTGCAAACTGGGCGCCATAGTAGAAAACACATCTGACACAGATATCCTTCAGAAGGGTCTCACAGAAACGGATAGCTGGTGCCAGAGCCACGCCTAAAGTTAAATGCCAAAAATGCATAGTCATACCCTTGGGAAAAACAAGGTTACCCCTAGCTACCAAATAGGTGGCAATCCACTGAGCACAGAAGAAGTTATCAGGGACCTGGGGACCCAGGTTGATAGTAGTCTGTCATTCGACACCCATGTAGCTAAAGTAGTTAGGAAGTCCTTCTACATTGCCCACCTTATCATGAAGGGATTCTCATCTAGATCAAGGGAGGTCATAGTCTCCTTTACTCATCACTCATCAGACCAATGATTGAGTACAATGCCCCATTGAATGTATCTGACCCGACACTTGCAGCAGCTGGAGAGGCCACAAAGTTCCTCACCAAAAGGATAAAGGGTCTCAAAATCTGTCCTATGCTGCCCGACTGAAAGAACTCCAGCTCTATTCAGTCGCCACCGCTTGCTCAGAGGTGACCTTTGCCTAACATACAAGGCCATGTCAAACCCAGATTTGATGAATATGCTTCACCTCAAAAATCTAGATCCATCAGAGCCACAAGGCGGAGACTTAAACCTCGACGGCTATTAATAGGACATGCTGGAGATAGATTCATCACCCAAAGACTCCCTATGCTGTGGAACAAAATCCCGGTACATGTGAGGCAGAGCACCTCGCTGGCCTTGTTCAAGAGAAATCTTGACCAATGGATGGGAGATCGCAGATATACCCCAGGAATTACCTCAGTGTCACTGCTCGACAGAGGCACAGCAAAATAATGGGTATAGTTCCCCATACTAAAGGGGTGGCGTAAGCCACAAAACAATGGGCTAGGCTTATAAATGCCCTCGGGCAGATAGCCTAGTATGAACCTATGAACCTATGAACCTATAAGGGGTTACATGGATTGGTAACGTATCTAAATACGGTTGTAATTCATAAGGGGTTACATGGATTGGTAACGTATCTAAATACGGTTGTAATTCATAAGGGGTTACATGGATTGGTAACGTATCTAAATACGGTTGTAATTCATAAGGGGTTACATGGATTGGTAACGTATCTAAATACGGTTGTAATTCATAAGGGGTTACATGGATTGGTAACGATCTAAATATGGTTGTAATTCATAAGGGTTACATGGATTGGTAACGTTTCTAAATACGGTTGTAATTCATAAGGGGTTACATGGATTGGTAACGTATCTAAATACGGTTGTAATTCATAAGGGGTTACATGGCTTGGTAATGTATCTAAATACGGTTGTAATTCATAAGGGGTTACATGGATTGATAACGTATCTAAATACGGTTGTAATTCATAAGGGGTTACATGGATTGGTAACGTATCTAAATACGGTTGTAATTCATAAGGGGTTACATGGATTGGTAACGTATCTAAATACGGTTGTAATTCATAAGGGGTTACATGGATTGGTAACGTATCTAAATACGGTTGCAATTCATAAGGGGTTACATGGATTGGTAACGTATCTAAATACGGTTGTAATTCATAAGGGGTTACATGGATTGGTAACGTATCTAAATACGGTTGTAATTCATAAGGGGTTACATGGATTGGTAACGTATCTAAATATGGTTGTAATTCATAAGGGGTTACATGGATTGGTAATGTATCTAAATACGGTTGTAATTCATAAGGGGTTACATGGATTGGTAACGTATCTAAATACGGTTGTAATTCATAAGGGGTTACATGGATTGGTAACGTATCTAAATACGGTTGTAATTCATAAGGGGTTACATGGATTGGTAACGTATCTAAATACGGTTGTAATTCATAAGGGGTTACATGGATTGGTAATGTATCTAAATACGGTTGTAATTCATAAGGGGTTACATGGACTGGTAATGTATCTAAATACGGTTGTAATTCATAAGGGGTTACATGGACTGGTAACGTATCTAAATACGGTTGTAATTCATAAGGGGTTACATGGATTGGTAACGTATCTAAATACGGTTGTAATTCATAAGGGGTTACATGGATTGGTAACGTATCTAAATACGGTTGTAATTCATAAGGGGTTACATGGATTGGTAACGTATCTAAATACGGTTGTAATTCATAAGGGGTTACATGGATTGGTAATGTATCTAAATACGGTTGTAATTCATAAGGGGTTACATGGATTGGTAACGTATCTAAATACGGTTGTAATTCATAAGGGGTTACATGGATTGGTAGCGATCTAAATACGGTTGTAATTCATAAGGGGTTACATGGATTGGTAACGATCTAAATACGGTTGTAATTCATAAGGGGTTACATGGATTGGTAACGTATCTAAATACGGTTGTAATTCATAAGGGGTTACATGGATTGGTAATGTATCTAAAGACGGTTGCAATTCATAAGGGGTTACATGGATTGGTAACGTATCTAAATACGGTTGTAATTCATAAGGGGTTACATGGATTGGTAACGTATCTAAATACGGTTGTAATTCATAAGGGGTTACATGGATTGGTAACGTATCTAAATACGGTTGTAATTCATAAGGGGTTACATGGATTGGTAACGTATCTAAATACGGTTGTAATTCATAAGGGGTTACATGGATTGGTAACGATCTAAATACGGTTGTAATTCATAAGGGGTTACATGGATTGGTAACGTATCTAAATACGGTTGTAATTCATAAGGGGTTACATGGATTGGTAACGTATCTAAATACAGTTGTAATTCATAAGGGGTTACATGGATTGGTAACGTATCTAAATACTTTTGTAATTCATAAGGGGTTACATGGATTGGTAACGTATCTAAATACGGTTGTAATTCATAAGGGGTTACATGGATTGGTAACGTATCTAAATACGGTTGTAATTCATAAGGGGTTACATGGATTGGTAACGTATCTAAATAAGGTTGTAATTCATAAGGGGTTACATGGATTGGTAATGTATCTAAATACGGTTGTAATTCATAAGGGGTTACATGGATTGGTAACGTATCTAAATACGGTTGTAATTCATAAGGGGTTACATGGATTGGTAACGTATCTAAATACGGTTGTAATTCATAAGGGGTTACATGGATTGGTAACGTATCTAAATACGGTTGTAATTCATAAGGGGTTACATGGATTGGTAATGTATCTAAATACGGTTGTAATTCATAAGGGGTTACATGGATTGGTAACGTATCTAAATACGGTTGTAATTCATAAGGGGTTACATGGATTGGTAACGTATCTAAATACGGTTGTAATTCATAAGGGGTTACATGGATTGGTAACGTATCTAAATACGGTTGTAATTCATAAGGGGTTACATGGATTGGTAACGTATCTAAATACGGTTGTTGATTCTTGTTTATAAGACCTGTTGCTCCTGCTGCTATTGGAACTTTCTGGGTATCTTTCTTCCACATTGCTCTCATTTCTGCCTGCAGGTCCTGATGTTTTATGACTTTGTGTCTCCCTGTACATAAGACACGGTAGTCATTGGGTGTGGTGATTTCAATGATCAATGCTACTTTTGTCTTCTTTTCTTGGACCACTATATCTGGTTTTCTAGCATCTGTCTTTTGAACTGTTGGTAATGGGTAATCCCATGTCATGTAGACGTCATAATTTTCTGTGACGCCTTGTGGCTCATGTTCCCAGTATTTTTCAGCCACTTCAACTACCATAATGTTTGCACAATCCTCAGTGCAACAGTCTTGCCACATTATTGTACCTTTCAGTATACAGTCCTACTGCCATTAGCATGTCACAACCAGCAGCAATGTGTGCTGGTTAGAATTTTCAGATTTTCCAGTCATGTTTTCAGTCAATGACTGTAGATATGTATGAGATACAAGATTTCAGCCTGATTCACATCGGCACATCTTTTGTTTGACAACTTAAAATCTTGAATGTGGGATGGATGTTATTGGTCTTTTTAGTCCCCAACTTTGAATTATATAACTTGCTTCTCTTGTTATCTTTGTGTTTCTGTATCCTTTTTCTATTTCTGTCTTTTTGATAGTCCTTCAACTTCAGAATGACTGTAACCCATTTTATTTACATGTGGTTTCTGGGATATGCATTCAGCTCACAGAGACCTAAAGTACAATTTCTTAAATAAATCCCTGCATGGCGTCTGAGCCGTTCATCTTGTTTTCATTCATTTTAATATTATGTGAAATGTTTGTTTAGATAAGTGACGAAAGACAATTCATTACTTCTTGATTTTTAACTACACATTTTGGATGTTTTGTTATGCAGGATACAACATCCCGGTAGAGCAGCTGTTTGTGTTACTTGCCAAACCAGGTGACCTTCCATTTAATGTTAGAGAAGACTTGGCCAGGCTTCAAGGGGGACTTCCTGACACCACCATGACCAGTAAGTATTTAGTTAATAAACAGATCACGTCTTGCATTTCACATCTGAGACTGATTTTTGGGGTTGGAAAAAGACAGGAGAGTAAGAGGTAATGCATAGACATCAGCTACATCCAAAAATATTAGATGAAAATGGCTGTCATTCATGGTCTCATTAGCTCTTAAAACAAATATGTGACAGTGAGAGATGGCTGTCATTCATAATCGCATTAGCTCTTAGAACAAATATGTGACTTAGTGAGAGATGGCAGTCATTCATGGTCTCATTAGCTCTTAAAACAAATATGTGACAGTGAGAGATGGCTGTCATTCATAATCCCATTAGCTCTTAGAACAAATATGTGACTTAGTGAGAGATGGCAGTCATTCATGATCTGATTAGCTCTTAGAACAAATATGTGACAGTGAGAGATGGCAGTCATTCATGATCTCATTAGCTCTTAGAACAAATATGTGACAGTGAGAGATGGCAGTCATTCATGTTCTGATTAGCTCTTAGAACAAATATGTGACAGTGAGAGATGGCTGTCATTCATGGTCTCATTAGCTCTTAGAACAAATATGTGACAGTGAGAGATGGCAGTCATTCATGATCTCATTAGCTCTTATAACAAATATGTGACAGTGAGAGATGGCTGTCATTCATGCTCTCATTAGCTCTTAGAACAAATATGTGACAGTGAGAGATGGCAGTCATTCATGATCTCATTAGCTCTTAGAACAAATATGTGACAGTGAGAGATGGCTGTCATTCATGGTCTCATTAGCTCTTAAAACAAATATGTGACAGTGGGAGATGGCAGTCATTCATGATCTCATTAGCTCTTAGAACAAATATGTGACTTAGTGAGAGATGGCAGCCAATCATGATCTCATTAGCTCTTAGAACAAATATGTGACAGTGAGAGATGGCAGTCATTCATGATCTCATAAGCTCTTAGAACAAATATGTGACATAGTGAGAGATGGCAGTCATTCATGATCTCATTAGCTCTTAGAAAAAATATGTGACAGTGAGAGATGGCTGTCATTCATGATCTCATTAGCTCTTAGAACAAATATGTGACTTAGTGAGAGATGGCAGTCATTCATGGTCTCATTAGCTCTTAAAACAAATATGTGACAGTGAGAGATGGCTGTCATTCATAATCCCATTAGCTCTTAGAACAAATATGTGACTTAGTGAGAGATGGCAGTCATTCATGATCTGATTAGCTCTTAGAACAAATATGTGACAGTGAGAGATGGCAGTCATTCATGATCTCATTAGCTCTTAGAACAAATATGTGACTTAGTGAGAGATGGCAGTCATTCATGTTCTGATTAGCTCTTAGAACAAATATGTGACAGTGAGAGATGGCTGTCATTCATGGTCTCATTAGCTCTTAGAACAAATATGTGACAGTGAGAGATGGCAGTCATTCATGATCTCATTAGCTCTTATAACAAATATGTGACAGTGAGAGATGGCTGTCATTCATGCTCTCATTAGCTCTTAGAACAAATATGTGACAGTGAGAGATGGCAGTCATTCATGATCTCATTAGCTCTTAGAACAAATATGTGACAGTGAGAGATGGCTGTCATTCATGGTCTCATTAGCTCTTAAAACAAATATGTGACTTAGTGAGAGATGGCAGTCATTCATAATCTCATTAGCCCTTAGAACAAATATGTGACAGTGAGAGATGGCTGTCGTTCATGGTCTCATTAGCTCTTATAACAAATATGTGACAGTGAGAGATGGCAGTCATTCATGATCTCATTAGCTCTTAGAACAAATATGTGACTTAGTGAGAGATGGCAGCCAATCATGATCTCATTAGCTCTTAGAACAAATATGTGACAGTGAGAGATGGCAGTCATTCATGATCTCATAAGCTCTTAGAACAAATATGTGACATAGTGAGAGATGGCAGTCATTCATGATCTCATTAGCTCTTAGAAAAAATATGTGACAGTGAGAGATGGCTGTCATTCATGATCTCATTAGCTCTTAGAACAAATATGTGACTTAGTGAGAGATGGCAGCCATTCATGATCTCATTAGCTCTTAGAACAAATATGTGACAGTGAGAGATGGCAGTCATTCATGATCTCATTAGCTCTTAGGTTCATAGGTTGGTACTAGGCTATCGGCCCTAGGGCCTATGCAAGCCTAGCCATAACAATTTCCTGGATATTTCTTCCCACAATATTTACTTCTCCAGACCCCTGTCTAGCAGGGCGACTGACATGATCCCAAGGGTGAATTTCCTATCTCCCATCCAATCATCAAGGTTCCTTTTGAAGAGGGCCAAAGAGGCGCTCTGCTTGATATGTATGGGCAGTCTATTCCAGACTATGGGGCGTCTCTGGATCAGGAACCTATCCCTCCAGCATGTTTTGTTCATTGTGATGACAAGGTTTAGATCCCTGGAGCATGTGGCTCTGAGGGATTGGGATTTCTTTAAGTGGAGCATGTCCAACAGTTCAGGGTTTGACATGGCCTTGTATGTTAAGCAGAGATTGCCTCTGATTAGACGATATGCCACAGAGTAAAACTGGAGTTTTTTTAGACGGTCAGTATATGGCATCTGCTTTAGGCCTGTGATTCTTTTAGTGAGGTATTTCTGTGGCCTTTCAAGCTGTTGCAGATGTCTTGTGAGGTACATACCAAACGGGGCATTATACTCTATAATGGGTCTAATGAGGGATGAGTACAGTGGGACAATGACCTCCCTTTTTCTGGATGAAAAGCCCTTAGTGATGAGGTGTGCCACATAGAAGGATTTCCTGACTGTTGTGGCAATGTGGTTATCGAAAGTGAGACCACTCTCCACCTGTGTCCCTAAGTCTCTCATCACACTTTCGATGTTTAGTGTCCTGCCACCTATGTGGTAATTCATGGGCACATGTTTTTTTTCCAAAGGGGATAACTATTCATTTCTTGGCATTAAGCTTGAGCCCATGGCTCTGGCACCAGGCATCCATCTCTGTAAGGCCCTTTTGTAGAATATCCATATAATTTGAGGATTCAATAATGACTCCCAGTTTGGCTCTTAGAACAAATATGTGATTTAGTGAGAGATGGCAGTCATTCATGATCTCATTAGCTCTTAGAACAAATATGTGACAGTGAGAGATGGCAGTCATTCATGATCTCATTAGCTCTTAGAACAAATATGTGACAGTGAGAGTTGCAGTTTGTTGAAATTTTGAAGTTATTGGGTCTTTGATGAGGAAGTAAGACTGTACTCTTTAAACACAAGCAGAAATCAAGGCCAGGTTGCTGGTTGGATGCTGTGCTCACATCGGGTGAAGTCACTTTAAATACAGTCAGCAGTCAAGGCCTGGTCCCTGGTTGGGTGCCATGCTCACACTGGCTGAAGTATAAGGCCATGCCCTTTATTTCACAGCAGTGAAAAAAGCAATGCCCACACTTCACTGAAATCTGCAGAATTTTGTAGAAATGTTGTGATATTTATGAAATGTATTGAATTATGACTTTTCCATCTGCTGCATTAGGTAAACTTACTATAGAGTGACACCCAACTGTCACAGAGCATTGAGAGATGTAAATTGTTACATACCCCCTAAGCCCTGTGACGGTGAGGTGTAAGGGAAGGACATAGCTTCAGTCCTTGAATATCTTTCCTCCTATGCCAATGGAAGGGTACAGATGTTAGCTTGCAATAAACTTTTATTTAAATTAAGGCAGTATTTAAAAACTGTCCCTGCCTATTTCCTTAATTGCTGTCTGTGCAACAACACTCACTAAGTGCCTTATTGGCTTTCAAAGCTCGTAAAATGCATTGTGTTTGTTTTCTTTTGTAGCTGATAGTAAATGGAGTAGATAAGACTCCATAAACTACAAAGAATTATGACTGGGTCTTCCTGATCATAACCCATTATTATATGTTCTGAAATGGATACCAAGTTTCGCTCTCAAGGTAAATTTTTTGTCATCTATGTCTCAAACACATAATAAAATGGTTATGATCAGAGACCCAATCATAACCCTCTATGTATTACATGTGCTGCAAAAAATTATTTAATGATAAAAAGAGTTATGACACAATTGTTGTGCTTGGTGGGGGTTAATTATGTTGAAAAAACAAACACATCCACATTCAAAAGTGACATAAATTTATTATCAATTTTGAGTAAAACTTAAGGTTTTAGAGGAATGTTGTGTGATGTGATCCCTGCTGCACAATTTAAAAACTTTTTGGCAAAGGTAGCTCGGCACTTCTCTAAGTATATTATAAGGCAATGCTATAGTGCCTCTACTGAAGGACCTGGGAGGAGATGGTAGCAGGTTCAATCTATTTAGGGTCTCATAGGTTTCACCTCAGCCACCAAGAGAACAGGCGTCTACTGAATAAGTTAAATAACAGAGTGGAACGTTTGTTAGAGTAAAACATGGGAAAAAGTTCACTTGTGGATAAAGGAAGGAAAACTTTAAACTTCTGAATGTGTAATGCAAGAAGCTTAAACAATAAATTAGCTTCCCTGGAAGCAAAGACACTTGTTGATTCATAAGATTAGTGACTGAGAACTGGTTTTCTGAATTTACTAAATGTTTGCTATTGCCTCACAAAAGCAGACACCAAAATTACAAAAGTAACAAGAAAGGGGGTGCATCAGTTTATGTTAATCTGTTTCATTCATTAAAAACATAGTATGGAGTATGAACTTATTACTATTAATATATTTTTGAAAAAAATGGTACTGAAGGTTGCATTATTTTAAAACCACCAAACCAAATCAAAAAGGAGTTTGAGGGGTTCAGCAGAGCACTGTCAACATGGACAGGTTTGTAGAGGTAAGAGATACTTATTTCATGAATGGCTTTGATATATTTGCAGATCATATAAGTGGTCCATAAATGCATTAGAAACCTCATTTAAGTGCACTTGTGCTTGATGGAGTTGTTTGGGATGAGTACAAAACATAGTTACTCACAAGCTGTCATGGGACTAGTACGAAACATAGCTACTCACAAGCTGTCATAGGACTAGAACGAAACATAGCTACTCACAAGCTGTCATGGGACTAGTACAAAACATAGCTACTCACAAGCTGACATGGGACTAGTATGAAACATAGTTACTCACAAGCTGTCATGGGACTAGTACAAAGCATAGTTATTCACAAGCTGTCATGGGACTAGTACAAAACATAGTTACTCACAAGCTGTCATGGGACTAGTACAAAGCATAGTTACTCACAAGCTGTTATGGGACTAGTACAAAACATAGTTACTCACAAGCTGTCATGGGACTAGTACAACACATAGTTACTCACAAGCTGTCATGGGACTAGTACGAAACATAGTTACTCACAAGCTGTCATGGGACTAGTACAAAGCATAGTTACTCACAAGCTGTCATGGGACTAGTACAAAACATAGTTACTCACAAGCTGTCATGGGACTAGTACGAAACATAGTTACTCACAAGCTGTCATGGGACTAGTACGAAACATAGTTACTCACAAGCTGTCATGGGACTAGTACAAAACATAGTTACTCACAAGCTGTCATGGGACTAGTACGAAACATAGTTACTCACAAGCTGTCAGGGGACTAGTACGAAACATAGTTACTCACAAGCTGTCATGGGACTAGTACAACACATAGTTACTCACAAGCTGTCATGGGACTAGTACGAAACATAGTTACTCACAAGCTGTCATGGGACTAGTACGGAACATAGTTACTCACAAGCTGTCGTGGGACTAGTACGAAACATAGTTACTCACAAGCTGTCATGGGACTAGTACAAAACATAGCTACTCACAAGCTGTCATGGGACTAGTACGAAACATAGTTACTCACAAGCTGTCATGTGACTAGCACAAAACATAGTTACTCACAAGCTGTCATGGGATTAGTACAAAACATAGCTACTCACAAGCTGTCACAGGACTAGTACTTAACATAGTTACTCACAAGCTGTCATGTGACCAGTACAAAACATAGCTACTCACAAGCTGTCATGGAACTAGTACAAAACATAGTTACTCACAAGCTGTCATGGGACTAGTACGAAACATAGTTACTCACAAGCTGTCATGGGACTAGTACGAAACATAGTTACTCACAAGCTGTCATGGGACTAGTACGGAACATAGTTACTCACAAGCTGTCATGGGACTAGTACGAAACATAGTTACTCACAAGCTGTCATGGGACTAGTACGAAACATAGTTACTCACAAGCTGTCATGGGACTAGTACGAAACATAGTTACTCACAAGCTGTCATGTGACTAGCACAAAACATAGTTACTCACAAGCTGTCATGGGACTAGTACGAAACATAGTTACTCACAAGCTGTCATGGGACTAGTACAAAACATAGTTACTTACAAGCTGTCATGGGACTAGTACGAAACATAGTTACTCACAAGCTGTCATGGGACTAGTACAAAACATAGTTACTTACAAGCTGTCATGGGACTAGTACGAAACATAGTTACTCACAAGCTGTCATGGGACTAGTATGAAATATAGTTACTCACAAGCTGTCATGGGACTAGTACAAAACATAGTTACTCAAGCTGTCATGGGACTAGTATGGAACATAGTTACTCACAAGCTGTCATGGGGCTAGTATGAAACATAGTTACTCACAAGCTGTCATGATTCTAGTACAAAGCATAATTACTCGCAAGCTGTCATGGGACTAGTATGAAACATAATTACGCACAGGCTGTCATGGAACTAGTACAAAACATAGTTACTCATAAGCTGTCATGGGACTAGTACGAAACATAGTTACTCACAAGCTGTCATTATGCCAACTAGAAAAGGCAAAATACTACCTGTCCTTTGGATGAAGAACACCAGTGCAGTAGGGGATTGTACTACTGTCTTTTGGATGAAGAACACCAGTGCAGTAGGGGATTGTACTACTGTCATTTGGATAAAGAACATCAGTGCAGTAGGGGATTGTACTACTGTCGTTTGGATAAAGAACACCAGTGCAGTAGGGGATTGTACTACTGTCATTTGGATGAAGAACACCAGTGCAGTGGGGGATTGTACTACTGTCTTTTGGATGAAGAACACTGGTGCAGTAGGGGATTGTACTACTGTCGTTTGGATAAAGAACACCAGTGCAGTAGATGATTGTACTTCTGTTGTTTGGATGAAGAACACCAGTGCAGTAGGGGAATGTACCACTGTTGTTTGGATGAAGAACACCAGTTCAGTAGGGGATTGTACTACTGTCATTTGGATGAAGAACACCAGTGCAGTGGGGGATTGTACTACTGTCTTTTGGATGAAGAACACTGGTGCAGTAGGGGATTGTACTACTGTCGTTTGGATAAAGAACACCAGTGCTGTAGGGGATTGTACTACTGTCATTTGGATGAAGAACACCAGTGCAGTGGGGGATTGTACTACTGTCTTTTGGATGAAGAACACTGGTGCAGTAGGGGATTGTGCTACTGTCATTTGGATAAAGAACACCAGTGCAGTAGATGATTGTACTACTGAATATAAACTCAAACAAAATGGTAAAACTTCAGAAAACTCGAACACATGAAAACAGTTCAGGCAAGTCTTCCAGCATAAAACCAACGGATAAAACCAAATTGCATTTAATATACAATAGCGTAGGACATGTATTTATATGAATGATAAATGTAAATGTATTGATATGACTGGATCTTCCATTATGACTGTATGTCTGTAACTAATTTTTTCATACTTTACACATACAAGAATTGCATAAATTAAAAATTTTATTAAAACAATTTTTATTAATACATAATTTGCCAGTTTAATATCTTAAGGTTTTACCTGTGACTGATCTTGGTTTGTTTGGTACCAGATATGTTATTTTATTAACTTTTTCCGTTAATGTTAACGGTCTTTTGAGGAAAAAAACTAAGGGTAATGCTGCTCAGTGCCAGAAGTCTCAATCTCAAGATGCACGCACTCGAGGCCCTTCTCAGTATGGAGAACATCGATGTCTGTGCTGTGACAGAAACCTGGTTCAAGGCTCCTGAGAGCACCCCAGCACTATCAGGTTTCACCTCATATCATGCGTTCCGGCCCCAAAATCCGGACAACACCAAGAAAGGAGGGGGGGTGTCCATATTCATAAAGGACACCCACACCTCAAGGTTGGTGGCAACGCACGATGCATCGGAGACCATCCAGGTGAAATTAACCATAGGCAAGACTGCTCTGCAAATTGTAGCATGTTACAGGCCACCCTCTCAAACTCAGGAACCTCACATGGCCTTCCTGAAAACATTGGAGGGGATAAATGTATCTCCAAACACCATCATACTAGGTGACTTCAACTACCCTAATATAGACTGGGAACACTACTCAAGCCCAAACACTCTAGCCCAAAGGTTCCTGGAGTTCATAAACTCAAATGCCATGGAACAACTAGTCACCATCCCCACAAGAGGAGAAAACATACTTGATCTCATCATCACGAACATGGGATCACAATGTTCAACACCGGAAGTATACCCCTCACTGGTGAGATCAGATCATAAACTAATCTCGCTGGAGGTCCTCATGCCGCCCCCACCTGAAATAAAAAAGACCACAGTGAAAAACTTCTCAAAAGCCGACTTCACACTTCTTAAAACTAGTGTGGTCTCCTTTAAGGCCCCTGAGCCAGTGGTAAACATTACTCAAACCGCTGAATCACTTACAAATGCCTTCTACTAGCACCTACAGGACTGCATGGATCAGGCAATCCCAAACAAAACTAAGACTCTTTGTACCAAAGGCAAGCGTCCAGTCTGGTGGACCCCAGCCATAAACAAGCTCTACAACAAAAGGAGGAAGCTACTACAAGATAGAGCAAAATCCTTGAAAGGTAAGACACCTTTGATCATTATAAGTAAAAACTAAGAGCTCTCATAAAATCATCCAAGGCAAATTTTGAGAGAAAAATTGCCAAGGACTCAAAAGACAATCATAAGGCCTTCTTTAGCTATGTTAGAAACCTAGGAGGAAACTCCCAGATATGCTCAGAATTAGTTCAAAATGATGTGAAGATTACTGAACCTACACACATTGCCAACATACTGGCTGACAGGTTCAGTGCAAACTTCTCCCCTCCCCCAAAGGAGAGATATCTATACCAGAGGATTGTAGCCCCCAAACATCTCCAACGCCCAGGTGAGAACTGCTCTCTCCAAGGCAAAAAACACAGCATCCATGGGACCGGATGGTGTCCCCGGCTGTGTGCTCCACGAACTCAATGAGGAATTAAACCCGCAGTTAGGACAGCTGTTTAATCTTAGCCTCACCTCAGGATACGTACCCAAGGAGTGGCGCACGGAGACTGTGGTCCCACTTCACAAGGGCGGTGCCTCCACCGACCCTGGAAATTACCGTCCCATTAGCTTGACAAGCCTTATCTGCAAAGCCATGGAGAGGATCATAATGGAACTCATAAATAAAGACATAGGGAACTTGCAGACTTTGGATCCAACCCAGTTTGGCTTTGTCAAAGGCAGATCATGCCTTTTAAACTTGGTTGACTTTTTCGAGACAGTCACCAAGGCCATTGATGAGGGAAAGGCAGTCCATACAGCCTACCTCGACCTGGCAAAGGCCTTCGACACAATACCCCACTCAGGTATCATCGAAAAACTCATCAGCTTGAATGTAAGCCCATACATCACAAGATGGGTTGCAAACTGGCTAAGTGACAGAACCCACAGGGTCAGAGTTGCTGGAGCCATGTCAGACTCAAAGCCTGTCACAAGTGGTGTCCCACAGGGCTCAGTCCTGGGTCTACTCTTGTTCGGCAGCTACTTTTCTGAAGTACAAGCAAACACAGGAGGGTTATGGCTGACAAAGTTTGCAGATGACTGCAAACTGGGCGCCATAGTCGAAAACACATCTGACACAGATATCCTTCAGAAGGGCCTCACAGAAACAGATAACTGGTGCCAGAGCCATGGCCTAAAGTTAAACGCCAAGAAATGCATAGTCATACCCTTCGGGAAAATCAAGGTTACCCCTAGCTACCATATAGGTGGCAATCCACTGAGCACAGAAGAAGTCATCAGGGATCTGGGGACCCAGGTTGACAGTAGCCTTTCGTTTGACACTCATGTTGCTAAAGTAGTTAGGAAAACCTTCTACATTGCCCACCTGATCATGAAGGGATTCACATCTAGATCAAGGTAGGTCATCGTCACCCTGTACTCATCACTCATTAGACCTATGATTGAGTACAATGCCCCATTCGGAATGTATCTGACCCGACACCTGCAGCAGCTGGAAAGGCCCCAAAAGTTCCTCACCAAAAGGATAAAGGGTCTCAGAAATATGTCTTATGCTGCCCGACTGAAAGAACTCCAGCTCTATTCAGTCTCATACCGCTTGCTCAGAGGTGACCTGTGCCTGACATATAAGGCCATGTCAAACCCAGATTTGATGAATATGCTTCACCTCAAAAAATCTAGATCCCTCAGAACCACAAGGGCGGGAGACTTAAACCTTGACACGGTTATTAATAGAACATGCTGGAGGGACAGATTCATCACCCAGAGACTCCCTATGCTGTGGAACAAAATCCCGGTACATGTGAGGCAGAGCACCTCGCTGGCCTTGTTCAAGAGGAATCTTGACCAATGGATGGGAGATCGCAGATATACCCCAGGGATTACTTCAGTGTCACTGCTTGACAGAGGCACAGCAAAATAATAGGCATAGTTTTATTCAAACTAAAGGGGTGGCGAAAGCCACATAACTATGGGCTAGGCTTATAAATGCCCTTGGGCAGATAGCCTAGTATGAACCTATGAACCTATGTAAAATATAATGTAAAATACATTTTATTAGGATGGTTTGTTGTCATTATTTTACATTATACAGCTGCACCATACCAACATGTCTAACTTTAGTGTTAGTAAAACTGGGGAGGGGCTTATGAGTGATTGACGCAACAGTTAACTTATTACATTTATGTTAGCAAACATGTGACAAGGTAGAGGGGAATTTAAACCCCTGTTTCCTGTAAAATGATTTTTTCTGAGGAAGTTGTTTTATTCAATTCAACGAAAAGCTTTGTTTGTACTTAAATCCTATGCTATTGTATATTAAATGCATTTTGGTTTTATCCGACTTGTTCATGGTCTTGGTGTTATGCTGGAAGACTTGCCTGAACTGTTTTTATCTGTTCGAGTTTTCTGAGATTGTACTACTTAGCCAGAATTGTAGGACATTGATCATTCTTGAGTAATCTGCAAATTAATAAAAAAAACGCATCAGCATACCACTCGGAAAAAACATGGTCCCATTGATTACCATGTCAATGGCACCCCCCTAAACACACAACCTGTGGTAAAAGGCCGGGGTACTCAGGTTGATAACAATATCACATTTGACCATCATGTAGCGGCAGTGGTCAGAAAAGCCTTGTACATGGTTAATTTCATAAGTAAAGAGACTGTAGCCAGAAAAAAAGGAGGTTACTACCTCTCTATACTCCTTCTTTATTAGACCAATTATTGAGTATAATGCCCCGTTTGGTATGTACCTCTCCAAACACCTTCACCAGCTGGAAAAAACACATAAATACCTCACAAAGAGAATCCATGGTCTCCAACACCTGTCCTATGCGGATAGGCCCATATCACTATCACTCTACTCAGTATCATACAGATTGCTCAGAGGTGATCTGTGTCTTGCCTCCAAGATGATATCGGGCCAGGCCCTACTAGAGATGCTCCATATCCATAGGTCTAACTCCTTGTGCATTACCCACTCAAAAGACCAAATCTAATATGTGACATCAACAAAACCTGCTAGAGAGACAAGTATGTCTCCCAGAGGGTGCCCCGTCTCTGGAATAGACTTCCCATACACGTCAAACAGAGTATCTCGCTGACCCTCTTCAAGCACAACCTTGATAAGTGGATGGGAAACCACAAATTTGTCCCAGGGGTTCCATCTGTGTCCCTCACTGACAGTGGTGACAGGTGCTGACTGAGGTTTCTTTTTGGGGATGAACTCTTGGCTAGGCTTGTAAAGGCCCCAGGACCATTAGCCTAGTAACCTCTTATGATCCTGTGATCTTAATATATGCAAAAGGATACCCAAGATTATAATGGAACTAGAGAAAGATTGGAACAGGAAGGAAATCAGGCACTTAGAGTATGTTGCTAGCTGTTCAGAGATATTTTATCAATATATAAATGAGTTGATATAGAAATATGTTCCTATTGTTGTGAAAAAGCTAATAAGTTACAAGTGCTTATGATAAACTAAAGAGCCTGAGAAAGTAAGAGTAAAGGTAAAACTTTTTTTTTTCTGGAAGGGGTAGAAAAAAAGTACTTTGACAAATAAGGGCAGATATCAAAAGGCTACTAATATTAGGTAACTTATGTATGTAACTAGATGTAATTATGAGAACAATTTGGCTGTCCATACTGCTGCTAATAAGAGAGTATTTTATAAACACCTGAAACAATATAGAAAACATAGCTAGTTTAGTACAAATAGTATAGTAAATAGCGGTCTGTAAGATACTCTGAATTACTGGTAAAGGTTTTCTAGATAAATGTACTAATTTCAAGGGATGAAGATGAGGTTAAGAGCTATATGTATCTTTTGCTATGTTATACTTATGTGCACTGATAACTAACCCTGCACTGGGTAATACAATAAAGGCTGTTAAGCCTCAAACAGCAACCGGGCCTGATAGGATTAACATATGCTTCCTGACTAACATTACTTAGCAAATTACCCAATTTTACTATATTTATTCCAGGAATCTTTAAAGTCTGGGTTTGTACCAGAAATATGGAAAGATGTAATTGTGATCACTGTCCCTTAAAAGGGAGATTTCTGTGGATAACTTTAAATCAAAAGGTATAACATGCATCCTTGTGAAGCACTTTGAGAGGGTGTTAATTGATTTTACTGCTGACACACTAATTTTAGTTTGAATATATATCAGTATAATTTTACCACAAGTCACTCTTTCCAAACCAACTTAGGTTTTGCCAGCTGGTTTTGGAAGCAATGGACAGAGGACTTCCAGTAGGTTTGATTTATTTAGATAGTAAATGTGTATGTGTGTGTGTGTACATGTGTGTTGGGAGGGGTCTGTCACACTTCAACACTCCTCTAGACTAGCAAACAAATCCTGCAGTACTGGGGGGATGAAGGACAAATTCTTCAGTTCTGGGTGTCGTGAATACTAGATACAAGGGGCTACTCTTCTACTGCACCCCAAAAGGCACTTAAAATTAAAAGAGAATGTCTTACAGCACAGATGGCATAGGGTGTGGGTAAAGTTAACTCAAGAACAGGTAAGAGATATAGCAGTGTGTGTGTGTGTGTGTGTGTGTGTGTGTGTGTGTGTGTGTGTGTGTGTGTGTGTGTGTGTGTGTGTGTGTGTGTGTGTGTGTGTGTGTGTGTGTGTGTGTGTGTGTGTGTGTGTCTGTGTGTGTGTGTGTGTGTGTGTGTGTGTGTGTTTCAAAGTACATAAGTGGGAAAGAGATGGTACCTGTGCCAAAATGATATGTTGTCTGTCAGTGTTGACAACTCTGATTTATAGTCATGGTAGTTACAAGCAATTCGTAAACATGCAAATAAGCTGACAATAAGGTTATTCCTCGCTGTGAGTAATATGTCTCTGAATTGCATTTTCCCACATAACAGAAACAGTCTCTTTTGGCTTCATCTTTTATCGCTGGCAATGAAGTTTGTTCTGAATCTCTAGGATATTATCGTTAGGCCCCAAATCACACCAGTGTGATAGATTTATGTAATTTATATCTTTTGGTTATCTTACTCTGAAGGAACCTTAAAACTACACATAACTGCAGCCCTCATATGGCTGTGTGAGGTTAGTGATGTTGAGACAGCCTCCAAATAGCTATATGAGGCTAGTGTTGGAGAGAAGCCTTCTGGCTTATCAGAGGGAGTGGTAAGCACTAGGTAGCCTCTCTACCACAGGAGGAGGGGTTTCTGGCCCAGAAATGATAGTTTATTGTCCGTTTGGGAAGCTCTTCCATCTTTCAACCTTCTGATTTAAAAGCCTGTGTTTGTGCTTCCTTCCTGCCTTTCCTGTTACTAGTCTAGTCCAGGTACAGAGTGTATCCAGGACTCTTTGTACGCTTCTGAGCCCCCCAAGCCATTCCGTGTTGGAGGGAAGCCTTCTAGCTTATCAGTGGGAATGGTAAGCACTGGGTAGTCTATCCTCCACAGGAAGAGTGAGTTTTAGCCCAGAAATTGTAGTTTATTTGGCCGTTTGGGCAGTTTTCCATCTCTTTCAACTTGCTGGCTTAAAAGCCTACGTTTGTACTTGTTCCCCGCCCTTTCTGTAACTAGTGTAGTCCAGGTACAGATTTGCTGTATCCAGGACTCTGTGTAAGCTTCTGAGCTCCCCAAGCCTTTCTGTGTTGGAGGGAAGCCTTCTAGCTTATCAGTGGGAGTGGTAAGCACTAGGTAGCCTATCTACCACAAGAGGAGTGGCTTCTGGCCCAGAAATTGTAGCTATTGGCCGTTTGGGCAGTTTTTTTCCATCTCTTTCAATGTTCTGGTTTAAAAGCCGTACTTGCGCTTGTTTCCCACCTTTCCTGTAACTAGCCTAGTCCGGATACAGAGTTGTTGTATCCAGGACTGTTGGTAAGCTTCTGAGCCCCGCAAGCCTTTCTGTGTTGGAGGAAAGCCTTCTAGCTTATCAATGGGAGTGGTAAGCACTAGGTAGCCTGTCTACCATGAGAGGAGAGGTTCTTGGCCCAGAAATTGTAGTTTCTTGACCATTTGGACAGTTTGTCTGTCTCTTTCAACTTTCTGGTTTAAAAGACCACATCTGGGCTTGTTTCCCATCTTTCCTGTAACTAACCTATTGGGTAGCACTAGAAAGCCTTAAACGGATACAAGCCTTCTAGCTTAGAAGAGAGACTTTGGAGTGATTAAGTATCAGTTTTCTGTACTTTCTTGTTGTACTTAACCGTTTTCTGCCTAAACGCAGATTTTCCAGTGTTTATTGTGATTTAAACGCTTGTTTTTTTCACATATTGTATTTATTTGACTGCCTGCACTTTTAAAAAGTTGTTTTTATTTAAATAATTTGTTTAACTGTTGTAGGCTACATGCTAAAGTGTAATAGCCTTTTCTGATCGTTTGTAATCGTTTAAAACTGTTTTAAGTGTATTTTTTTTTACTGTTTTTGCCTTATCTTTTCAAAAAAAAAAAACAAAAAAAAAAAATTCCTTGTTTCCCGCCTTTCTAAGCTAGTATAGTCCAGTTTTCAGGCTAGTGCTGAATTCAGGGCTGTGATAATGATTTCTGAGTTGCCCATACCTTACTTGGATAGAAGGAAGCTTCTCTGTTCACCTGTGAGAGAGGGGAGCTTTGAACAACCTATCTGTCCCTGGAGGAGTGGTTCCAGCCCAGAAGTTAGTAGTTTATTGGCCGTTTTGGGCTAATTTCTATCTCTTTCATTTCCCTACTATAAAAACCACGTTTGCATGGTTTTGGGCACCAGGCAGTGCCAGTTAGCTATGGTTAAATTATTCCCGGCTCCTTGAAACTAGTCTAACTCTCAACCTAAGCACTCAAAAAGCATCTTACAGCCCAGCACTTGCTCATACCTAATAGCAAGCACTAATATACCCTGACACTAACTGCCCAGCAGGGCAAGGCTCTTTATTCACCCCTCACCAACCAAGCAACTAAGCAGCTCACCCTACTATTCAGGCATGGCCAAAGGGCAACTTCAGGTGCACTCTCCAGTCCAGCTGGTGAATCTGGGTATCCTGAGGCAATGTTACAACTGCCTCATGTATCCTGAGGCAATGTTACAACTGCCTCATGTACACAGACAACCCTCTCCTCCTACCACAAAACACTAACATATGCGAGAGATGCAATTATACAACCAAACTGGAAGCTAAGCTGTCTCCACCCAAGACTGGAACAGACAGTCAAGAGGAGAAGGTTAACATTTGCACCACAACTCCAGCCGCACACAGACCTACTAAAACAGCACTGGCAAAAAATACACATAAATACACAAAATCATACTCAGAGGCTCTAAATAAAAACCTGTAAAAACATCAGAGACCTCCAAAGCAGACACCCAAACAACCTGCACTTCCCGTTGCAAACCAGACAACACATAAAACACAAAATCAGTGTGCCGCACAATCTCAGCCCTTAAGGCGAAATAACACACCTAACAAACTATAGGTGACTCTATAGTCAGGCACACTGACGTCCCACTCACTAGGCTGGACAAGCAGAAGGTTACTGTTAGCTGCCTGTCAGGAGCCAGAATCTGCCACATAACACAAGCACTCAGGTCACTCCAGAACAAGTACAAATATGACTCTGTCATTGTTCATGTTGGTGTGAATGACCTGAGCCGTACCTCCCTGGACTACATGAAAAGAGACATGGAAGAGCTCTCTGATCATGTAGCCCAGGCTGGTATGACCCTGACCCTGAGTAGCATCCTGCCCTCACCAAGAATGATACTTCAGTATAAAGAAAAAATGATCAATTTCAACAATTGGCTAAGCTTCTGGTGTAATTCAAAGGGGATCCAGTGTCTGTCAGCCTGGGACGACATGCTCAACAAGCCGCATTGCTTCGGAAGAGACGGCTTGCACCTGTCATCCCTAGGCTTTCAAATACTGGCCAAGGCTCTTGCTGCCCCCATAGTGCCTTTTTTAGGCAAGGCTCAAAAGTCAAATTCACCTCCGTAAACAGCACGATTAACAAAAAACTGAGGGTTATGCTACTCAATGCCAGGAGTTTAAATCTCAAAATGCACGTGCTCGAAGCACTCCTCAGTATGTTGAACATCGACATCTGTGCAGTAACTGAAACCTGGTTCAGGGCTCCAGAGAACACCCCAGCACTACTGGGCTACAACTCATACCACACGTTTCGGCCACAGAACATGGACCAATACACAAAAGGAGGGGGTGTATCCATATTCATCAAGAATCCCTACACCTCCAGGTTAGTGGCGCAGCATGATACCTCTGAGATCATCCATGTGCAACTAACATCGGACAAATCTGCAATGCAAATTGTGGCCTGCTACAGATCACCCTCCATGACCCAGGACCACCACTCCACCTTTCTGGAGACACTGGAAAACATGAAGGTCCTACTAAACACCCTGATATTGGGTGATTTCAATTACCCTACCATTCACTGGGAAAACTACTCGAGTACAAATTCCCAGGCCCAGCGCTTCCTGGAATTCATCAACTCAAATGCCCTGGATCAGCTGGTAAACTTCCCTACCAGAGGTGAAAACATATTGGACCTGGTCATCACTAACATGGGCGACAGGTGTTCCACACCGGAGGTCTACCCATCACTGGTTAGATCAGACCATAAACTAATCACTCTGGATGTCCACACCCCACCACCACCCCCAACTAAGGAAACCACAGTAAAAAACTTTTTTAAAGCAAACTTCACCTTACTTAAGACAGAGGTGGTAAGTTTCACAGCCCCACTCTAAAGGATAATGCTGCCCAAGATGCAGAAACCTTTACAAATGCACTCTATGAGCATCTACAAGGATGCATGGATCATGCCATCCCTAGCAAAACCAAGACTCACTCCTCTAAGACAAGGAAACCAGTTTGGTGGACCCCTGCAATAAACAGGCTATACAATAGAAGATGGAAACTAGTTCAGAAAAAAAGCAAATCCCAGGAAGGAAATACATCCTTGATCAGTATCAGTAAGAAACTGAGGTCCCTCATGAAATCATCCAAGGCTAACTTCGAAAGAAAAATAGCCAAGGATTCAAAAGATAACCACAAAGCCTTCTTTAGCTATGTTAAGAATCTAAGTGGCAACTTGCAGATATGTACTGAACTAGTGCAAAATAGCACAAAATATACTGAATCTACTGATATTACCAACATCCTGGCAGATAGATTCAGTGCAAACTTCACCCCTCTCTCACCTCCAAAAGGGCCCACAACAATACCAGAAAAGTGTAGTGTCCCAAAAGTCACAGATGCACAGGTGAAAACAGCCCTTTCAAAAGCCAAAAACACTGGGTCAATGGGACCACATATTGTCCCAGGCTGCATCTTGCATGAACTACAGAGCGAATTAACCCCCTACCTAAACACGCTGTTCAACCTCAGCCTCTCCACAGGCTACGTGCCCATAGAATGGCGCACAGCAACGGTTATTCCTCTTCACAAAGGAGGGGCCACAACTGACCCTGGTAACTATTGCACCATAAGCCTGACTAGCCTGGTCTGCAAGGTTATGGAGCGCATCATCATGGAACTCATTAGCAAAGACATTGGGAACGTCCAAACACTTGACCCGGTTCAGTTTGGCTTTGTTAAGGGCAGATCATGCCTACTAAACCTGGTTGACTTCTTTGAGACATTCACCACACCATTTCTAGTCTGTCCTCTTCCTGTGTAGTGGACTCTGGACCCCAAGCCAAGTGGCTGTGCTGCAATGCCTATATATATATATATATATATATATATATATATATTGGAGTGTGGGTGGGAGGGAATTTGCTGTGATATCAGGAGATGTAGGAAGGCTGTCTTCCTGAAAAAAAAAAAAAAAAAAAAAAAAAAAATATATATATATATATATATATATATATAGAGAGAGAGAGAGACACACACGCACATATATATATATATATATATATATATATATATATATATATATATATATATATATATACATATATATATATATATATATATGTATATGCTTTTGTGTTCTGCCACCATGTGAGTGTTGCTTTTGACCTCCCCAAGGTTGTAGATGTTTTGGGTTTGAATAACCCCATTTTGATTAAACAAGACATGATTAATTGTAGTGGACCCTTTAACAAGAATTTCCTGGCCCTTAAAATACATCTCAGCCAGCTGAGATCAGCTGACCTTTGTGTTCCTACAATCAGGCCAGTCAATAAATTTAAAGAGGTGCTTGTACTTAATATTTAAGACAAAACAGTTTATATTCAATCAGTCATGCCTCTCAACCTTGTAGTGCAAGAAATCTGCACAAAGCCTAAAATAACGGGGAGACAATGGCGCAAAAATAGGGACAGATTTTAAATATTGCTCATATAAACTTAGAAAGTTACTAGAATAACAGGTTTAGCATTATTATGTATTTTCTAAAGGCTATGAAGTCTGAAACTCAAATGTCTGCCATTATTTAGTGGCTTCAGTCCTCAATGAGTTGCCAGAAAAACATACATTTTATGAGAAACATACCAAAAATATGAGGCAAAACTTTGGACATCCTGTGAAAGTCTTGATAGTTGAGAGGTATGCACTACCTGTTTAGTTCTTTTAACTGTTTATCTGCAGGTATCATCTTAGATAGTTGAGAGGTGTGTACTACCTGTTTAGTTCTTTAATTGTTTATCTGCAGGTATCATCTTAGATAGTTGAGAAGTGTGCACTACCTGTTTAGTCCTTTAACTATTTATCTGCAGTTATCATCTTAGATAGTTGAGAGGTGTGTACTACCTGTTTAGTTATTTTAACTATTTATCTGCAGTTATCATCCTTGATAGTTGAGAGGTGTGCACTACCTGTTTAGTCCTTTTAACTATTTATCTGCAGGTATCATCTTAGATAGTTGAGAGGTGTGCACTACCTATTTAGTTCTTTTAACTATTTATCTGCAGGTATCATCTTAGATAGTTGAGAGGTGTGTACTACCTGTTTAGTTCTTTTAACTGTTTATCTGCAGGTGTCATCTTAGATAGTTGAGAGGTGTGCACTACCTGTTTAGTTCTTTTAACTGTTTATCTGCAGTTATCATCTTAGATAGTTGAGAGGTGTGCACTACCTGTTTAGTTCTTTTAACTGTTTATCTGCAGGTGTCATCTTAGATAGTTGAGAGGTGTGCACTACCTGTTTAGTTCTTTTAACTATTTATCTGCAGGTATCATCTTAGATAGTTGAGAGGTGTGCACTACCTGTTTAGTTCTTTTAACTGTTTATCTGCAGGTGTCATCTTAGATAGTTGAGAGGTGTGCACTACCTGTTTAGTTCTTTTAACTGTTTATCTGCAGTTATCATCTTAGATAGTTGAGAGGTGTGCACTACCTCTTTAGTTCTTTAACTGTTTATCTACAGGTGTCATCTTAGATAGTTGAGAGGTGTGCACTACCTGTTTAGTTCTTTTAACTATTTATCTGCAGGTATCATCTTAGATAGTTGAGAGGTGTGCACTACCTGTTTAGTTCTTTTAACTATTTATCTGCAGGTATCATCTTAGATAGTTGCGAGGTATGCACTACCTGTTTATTTCCTTTAACTATTTATCTGCAGTTATCATCTTAGATAGTTGAGAGATGTGCACTACCTGTTTAGTTCTTTTAACTATTTATCTGCAGTTATCATCTTAGATAGTTGAGAGGTGCGCACTACATGTTTAGTTCTTTTAACTATTTATCTGCAGGTGTCATCTTAGATAGTTGAGAGGTGCGCACTACCTGTTTAGTTCTTTTAACTGTTTATATGCAGGTGTCATCCTAGATAGTCGAGAGGTGTGCACAACCTGTTTAGTCCTTTTAACTATTTATCTGCAGTCATCATCCTTGATAGTTGAGAGGTGTGCACTACCTGTTTAGTTCTTTTAACTATTTATCTGCAGTTATCACCCTTGATAGTTGAGAGGTGTGCACTACCTGTTTAGTCCTTTTAACTATTTATCTGCAGTTATCATCTTAGATAGTTGAGAGGTGTGCACTACCTGTTTAGTTCTTTTAACTATTTATCTGCAGTTATCATCCTTGATAGTTGAGAGGTATGCACTACCTGTTTAGTTCTTTTAACTATTTATCTGCAGTTATCATCCTTGATAGTTGAGAGGTATGCACTACCTGTTTAGTTCTTTTAACTATTTATCTGCAGGTATCATCCTTGATAGTTGAGAGGTATGCACTACCTGTTTAGTTCTTTTAACTATTTATCGGCAGGTATCATCCTTGATAGTTGAGAGGTGTGCACTACCTGTTTAGTTCTTTTAACTATTTATCTGCAGTTATCATCTTAGATAGTTGAGAGGTATGCACTACCTGTTTAGTTCTTTTAACTATTTATCTGCAGGTATCATCTTAGATAGTTGAGAGGTGTGCACTACCTGTTTAGTTCTTTTAACTATTTATCTGCAGTTATCATCCTTGATAGTTGAGAGGTATGCACTACCTGTTTAGTTCTTTTAACTGTTTATCTGCAGGTATCATCTTAGATAGTTGAGAGGTGTGTACTACCTGTTTAGTTCTTTAATTGTTTATCTGCAGGTATCATCTTAGATAGTTGAGAAGTGTGCACTACCTGTTTAGTCCTTTAACTATTTATCTGCAGTTATCATCTTAGATAGTTGAGAGGTGTGTACTACCTGTTTAGTTATTTTAACTATTTATATGCAGTTATCATCCTTGATAGTTGAGAGGTGTGCACTACCTGTTTAGTCCTTTTAACTATTTATCTGCAGGTATCATCTTAGATAGTTGAGAGGTGTGCACTACCTATTTAGTTCTTTTAACTATTTATCTGCAGGTATCATCTTAGATAGTTGAGAGGTGTGTACTACCTGTTTACTTCTTTTAACTGTTTATCTGCAGGTGTCATCTTAGATAGTTGAGAGGTGTGCACTACCTGTTTAGATCTTTTAACTGTTTATCTGCAGTTATCATCTTAGATAGTTGAGAGGTGTGCACTACCTGTTTAGTTCTTTTAACTGTTTATCTGCAGGTGTCATCTTAGATAGTTGAGAGGTGTGCACTGCCTGTTTAGTTCTTTTAACTGTTTATCTGCAGTTATCATCTTAGATAGTTGAGAGGTGTGCACTACCTGTTTAGTTCTTTTAACTGTTTATCTACAGGTGTCATCTTAGATAGTTGAGAGGTGTGCACTACCTGTTTAGTTCTTTTAACTATTTATCTGCAGGTATCATCTTAGATTGTTGAGAGGTGTGCACTGCCTGTTTAGTTGTTTTAACTGTTTATCTGCAGGTGTCCTCTTAGATAGTTGAGAGGTGTGCACTACCTGTTTAGTTCTTTTAACTATTTATCTGCAGTTATCATCTTAGATAGTTGAGAGGTGTGCACTACCTGTTTAGTTCTTTTAACTATTTATCTGCAGGTATCATCTTAGATAGTTGAGAGGTGTGCACTACCTGTTTAGTTCTTTTAACTATTTATCTGCAGGTATCATCTTAGATAGTTGCGAGGTATGCACTACCTGTTTATTTCCTTTAACTATTTATCTGCAGTTATCATCTTAGATAGCTGAGAGATGTGCACTACCTGTTTAGTTCTTTTAACTATTTATCTGCAGTTATCATCTTAGATAGTTGAGAGGTGTGCACTACCTGTTTAGTTCTTTTAACAATTTATCTGCAGGTGTTATCTTAGATAGTTGAGAGGTGCGCACTACATGTTTAGTTCTTTTAACTATTTATCTGCAGGTGTCATCTTAGATAGTTGAGAGGTGCGCACTACCTGTTTAGTTCTTTTAACTGTTTATATGCAGGTGTCATCCTAGATAGTTGAGAGGTGTGCACAACCTGTTTAGTCCTTTTAACTATTTATCTGCAGTCATCATCCTAGATAGTTGAGAGGTGTGCACTACCTGTTTAGTTCTTTTAACTATTTATCTGCAGTTATCACCCTTGATAGTTGAGAGGTGTGCACTACCTGTTTAGTCCTTTTAACTATTTATCTGCAGTTATCATCTTAGATAGTTGAGAGGTGTGCACTACCTGTTTAGTTCTTTTAACTATTTATCTGCAGTTATCATCCTTGATAGTTGAGAGGTATGCACTACCTGTTTAGTTCTTTTAACTATTTATCTGCAGTTATCATCCTTGATAGTTGAGAGGTGTGCAATACCTGTTTAGTTCTTTTAACTGTTTATCTGCAGGTGTCATCTTAGATAGTTGAGAGGTGTGCACTACCTGTTTAGTTCTTTTAACTATTTATCTGCAGTTATCATCTTAGATAGTTGAGAGGTGTGCACTACCTGTTTAGTTCTTTTAACTATTTATCTGCAGTTATCATCCTTGATAGTTGAGAGGTATGCACTACCTGTTTAGTTCTTTTAACTATTTATCGGCAGGTATCATCCTTGATAGTTGAGAGGTGTGCACTACCTGTTTAGTTCTTTTAACTATTTATCTGCAGTTATCATCTTAGATAGTTGAGAGGTATGCACTACCTGTTTAGTTCTTTTAACTATTTATCTGCAGGTATCATCTTAGATAGTTGAGAGGTGTGCACTACCTGTTTAGTTCTTTTAACTATTTATCTGCAGTTATCATCCTTGATAGTTGAGAGGTATGCACTACCTGTTTAGTCCTTTAACTATTTATCCGCAGGTATCATCTTAGATAATTTGAGAGGTGTGCACTACCTGTTTAGTTCTTTTAACTATTTATCTGCAGGTATCATCCTTGATAGTTGAGAGGTGTGCACTACCTGTTTAGTTCTTTTAACTATTTATCTGCAGTTATCATCTTAGATAGTTGAGAGGTATGCACTACCTGTTTAGTTCTTTTAACTATTTATCTACAGGTATCATCTTAGATAGTTGAGAGGTGTGCACTACCTGTTTAGTTCTTTTAACTATTTATCTGCAGTTATCATCCTTGATCTTTGAGAGGTATGCACTACCTGTTTAGTTGTTTTAACTTTTTATCTGCAGTTATCATCTTAGATAGTTGAGAGGTGTGCACTACCTGTTTAGTCCTTTAACTATTTATCTGCAGTTCTCGTCTTAGATAGTTGAGAGGTATGCACTACCTGTTTAGTTCTTTTAACTATTTATCTGCAGTTATCATCTTAGATAGTTGAGAGGTATGCACTACCTGTTTAGTTCTTTTAACTATTTATCTGCAGTTCTGATCTTAGATAGTTGAGAGGTGTGCACTACCTGTTTAGTTCTTTTAACTATTTATCTGCAGGTATCACCTTAGATAGTTGAGAGGTATGCACTACCTGTTTAGTTCTTTTAACTGTTTATCTGCAGGTGTCATCTTAGATAGTTGAGAGGTGTGCACTACCTGTTTCGTTCTTTTAACTATTTATCTGCAGGTATCATCTTAGATAGTTGAGAGGTGTGCACTACCTGTTTAGTTCTTTTAACTGTTTATCTGCAGGTATCATCTTAGATAGTTGAGAGGTGTGCACTACCTGTTTAGTTCTTTTAACTGTTTATCTGCAGATATCATCTTAGATAGTTGAGAGGTGTGCACTACCTGTTTAGTTCTTTTAACTGTTTATCTGCAGGTGTAATCTTAGATAGTTGAGAGGTGTGCACTACCTGTTTAGTTCTTTTAACTGTTTATCTGCAGTTATCATCTTAGATAGTTGAGAGGTGTGCACTACCTGTTTAGTTCTTTTAACTGTTTATCTACAGGTGTCATCTTAGATAGTTGAGAGGTGTGCACTACCTGTTTAGTTCTTTTAACTATTTATCTGCAGGTATCATCTTAGATTGTTGAGAGGTGTGCACTGCCTCTTTAGTTGTTTTATCTGTTTATCTGCAGGTGTCATCTTAGATAGTTGAGAGGTGTGCACTACCTGTTTAGTTCTTTTAACTATTTATCTGCAGTTATCATCTTAGATAGTTGAGAGGTGTGCACTAACTGTTTAGTTCTTTTAACTATTTATCTGCAGGTATCATCTTAGATAGTTGAGAGGTGTGCACTACCTGTTTAGTTCTTTTAACTATTTATCTGCAGGTATCATCTTAGATAGTTGAGAGGTATGCACTACCTGTTTATTTCCTTTAACTATTTATCTGCAGTTATCATCTTAGATAGTTGAGAGGTGCGCACTACCTGTTTAGTTCTTTTAACTGTTTATATGCAGGTGTCATCCTAGATAGTCGAGAGGTGTGCACAACCTGTTTAGTCCTTTTAACTATTTATCTGCAGTCATCATCCTTGATAGTTGAGAGGTGTGCACTACCTGTTTAGTTCTTTTAACTATTTATCTGCAGTTATCACCCTTGATAGTTGAGAGGTGTGCACTACCTGTTTAGTCCTTTTAACTGTTTATCTGCAGTTATCATCTTAGATAGTTGAGAGGTATGCACTACCTGTTTAGTTCTTGTAACTATTTATCTGCAGTTATCATCCTTGATAGTTGAGAGGTGTGCACTACCTCTTTAGTTCTTTTAACTATTTATCTGCAGTTATCATCTTAGATAGTTGAGAGGTGTGCACTACCTGTTTAGTTCTTTTAACTATTTATCTGCAGTTATCATCCTTGATAGTTGAGAGGTATGCACTACATGTTTAGTTCTTTTAACTATTTATCTGCAGTTATCATCCTTGATAGTTGAGAGGTGTGCAATACCTGTTTAGTTCTTTTAACTGTTTATCTGCAGGTGTCATCTTAGATAGTTGAGAGGTGTGCACTACCTGTTTAGTTCTTTTAACTATTTATCTGCAGTTATCATCTTAGATAGTTGAGAGGTGTGCACTACCTGTTTAGTTCTTTTAACTATTTATCTGCAGTTATCATCCTTGATAGTTGAGAGGTATGCACTACCTGTTTAGTTCTTTTAACTATTTATCTGCAGGTATCATCCTTGATAGTTGAGAGGTATGCACTACCTGTTTAGTTCTTTTAACTATTTATCGGCAGGTATCATCCTTGAGAGTTGAGAGGTGTGCACTACCTGTTTAGTTCTTTTAACTATTTATCTGCAGTTATCATCTTAGATAGTTGAGAGGTATGCACTACCTGTTTAGTTCTTTTAACTATTTATCTGCAGGTATCATCTTAGATAGTTGAGAGGTGTGCACTACCTGTTTAGTTCTTTTAACTATTTATCTGCAGTTATCATCCTTGATAGTTGAGAGGTATGCACTACCTGTTTAGTCCTTTAACTATTTATCCGCAGGTATCATCTTAGATAGTTGAGAGGTGTGCACTACCTGTTTAGTTCTTTTAACTATTTATCTGCAGGTATCATCCTTGATAGTTGAGAGGTGTGCACTACCTGTTTAGTTCTTTTAACTATTTATCTGCAGTTATCATCTTAGATAGTTGAGAGGTATGCACTACCTGTTTAGTTCTTTTAACTATTTATCTGCAGGTATCATCTTAGATAGTTGAGAGGTGTGCATTTCCTGTTTAGTTCTTTTAACTATTTATCTGCAGTTATCATCCTTGATAGTTGAGAGGTATGCACTACCTGTTTAGTTCTTTTAACTATTTATCTGCAGGTATCACCTTAGATAGTTGAGAGGTATGCACTACCTGTTTAGTTCTTTTAACTGTTTACCTGCAGGTGTCATCTTAGATAGTTGAGAGGTGTGCACTACCTGTTTCGTTCTTTTAACTATTTATCTGCAGGTATCATCTTAGATAGTTGAGAGGTGTGCACTACCTGTTTAGTTCTTTTAACTGTTTATCTGCAGGTATCATCTTAGATAGTTGAGAGGTGTGCACTACCTGTTTAGTTCTTTTAACTGTTTATCTGCAGGTATCATCTTAGATAGTTGAGAGTGTGCACACTGTTTTGTTTTTTTTAACTGTTTATCTGCAGGTGTCATCTTAGATAGTTGAGAGGTGTGCACTACCTGTTTAGTTCTTTTAACTGTTTATCTGCAGTTATCATCTTAGATAGTTGAGAGGTGTGCACTACCTGTTTAGTTCTTTTAACTGTTTATCTACAGGTGTCATCTTAGATAGTTGAGAGGTGTGCACTACCTGTTTAGTTCTTTTAACTATTTATCTGCAGGTATCATCTTAGATTGTTGAGAGGTGTGCACTGCCTGTTTAGTTGTTTTAACTGTTTATCTGCAGGTGTCATCTTAGATAGTTGAGAGGTGTGCACTACCTGTTTAGTTCTTTTAACTATTTATCTGCAGGTATCATCTTAGATAGTTGAGAGGTGTGCACTACCTGTTTAGTTCTTTTAACTATTTATCTGCAGGTATCATCTTAGATAGTTGAGAGGTGTGCACTACCTGTTTAGTTCTTTTAACTATTTATCTGCAGGTATCATCTTAGATAGTTGAGAGGTATGCACTACCTGTTTATTTCCTTTAACTATTTATCTGCAGTTATCATCTTAGATAGTTGAGAGATGTGCACTACCTGTTTAGTTCTTTTAACTATTTATCTGCAGTTATCATCTTAGATAGTTGAGAGGTGTGCACTACCTGTTTAGTTCTTTTAACTATTTATCTGCAGTTATCATCCTTGATAGTTGAGAGGTATGCACTACCTGTTTAGTTCTTTTAACTATT